>NC_079212.1:17570948-17715948 GCF_029633865.1 Lampris incognitus | reverse complement strand
AGTGCCGCTGTCTCCAAACCATACAAACCAGACCATAGCTGGTCTCACTACCATCTTGTAAACCTTCCCTTTAAGATGGCAGCGCGGTGGCCCAGTGGTTAGCACTTTTGCCTCACAGCAAGAAGGTCCTGGGTTCGAACCCCAGGCCGTCCCAGGTCCTTTCTGTGTGGAGTTTGCATATCCTCCCCGTGTCTGTGTGGGTTTCCTCCCACCATCAAAAAGACATGCATGTCAGGGTTGATACTCCTGCCTGTGCCCCCGAGCAAGGCAGTGGAAAGAAGAACTGGAGCTGGTCCCCGGGCGCTGCAGCTGCTCACTGCTCCTATACAATAGGATGGGTTACATGCAGAGAACAAAGTAATGTCAAATAAAGTGGCTTTTTCTTTCTTTCTTTTTAGTACACTAAAGTAGTTCGTGTGTTTCTTAGTATGTACAAAGCCGTGGTATGCATCAAATAGTATGCGAAAACTACAAGGATGTTGTACTACACTACACACTAATAGTACACGAGAGGATAGTACACATATGTGGTATGTATGTAGCACGTAGTATGTGATTGCAGATGTGACGCAAGTCAGAATGACCCAGCTAAGAACCACCCAGGCCCACGTGTGCTGAGCTAGCAGAGCTGACGTCACAGCAACGTGCACAACTAACGGCAAGCAGAAACCCCTTTGCATACGTTTTTATTCGAAAACACAACTAAATCGATTCTAAACTACTGTGTGGTTTTAACGTCATGATAGCGACTGGTCCTGTCCATTTATATCGCTGGATGGACCAAAGCACAACTTCCCCAGGTGTGATGCTGGAGATAGTCATGTAGCTGCTGTACAGATCCGTGTAGGATTCACAAGCCTGCCAAACACACACACACATTTACAGCGGGCGTCCACGTTTTCCCCCAACAGGAACAATGGAACGCATTTAGATCGGAAATGGGAACTACCGACTTCCAACTTCCAGTAAAATGCAGAATAACCTCTCTTTTACACCCCCCCCCAACCCAGCCCACCTCACAGAGCTAATCTCATCCACATCATCAGGGTCGTATCAGGTACCAGAATTTACTCATCTTGGTTGCGCGCACACACACACACACACACACGCAAATTGACCTAATAAACAAGGTGATTATAAATAGCTGGTATCCAATGTACAAGTGCATCATAACTTTGATTCATGTTTAGTGGCACAAAGATGAGTGACCCATAAGATCCAGTGGTGTGAATGTATAATTGGACCGTGGCATCCATCGTTTGACAGTAATCGGACAGCCACCTTTTCATATGGGTGCATCAGACCATTAGAGGATATAAATTGAATCCTGTATTATCATAGGGAATTGAATGTTGAATGGCCTCTTGTTTGGGGGTTTCTATTTTTGGTCGTAGTTACTGTGGAAACAGCAGGGTTCTGCATGCATCAAGTATTTGCTGTTGCTTTTCACTACCATCGTCACACCAGATGAATTTAAACCTTATTCTTGCTCAATTCAAGTATGGGCGAAAGATTTACAAAAAAAAAAAAAAAACCCAGCTTTTACTGAAATCAGTGGGACCGTTGTGACAAAGTTGGTTTGACCTCTAGGTGCTGAGCTTGAACCGGAAATGGGTGCAAATCCCAGGACTCACTACAGTGACCCCCCCCCCCCCGATGACTATGAGTATGTCAATGGGAGCTGTGATCAAATGAGACTAAATAGAAGCTTTTAACCGTGCTTTTAGGCTCATATGGGCCACTCACATGGAGGATAATGTTTATACACTGACACAAACTACCGTCCGTGTCGCGCTAAATCCCCCTCTTCCTCTTCACCTCTCTCTCTCATGTAACCTGTGAAAAGCATTGTTTGCATGTTTGATAACCCCAACGACCCCCCAACACACACATACACACACACACACACACACACACACGCACACATATATGCACACTCAAAAACTGAATGGATTTTTCAAGTTTCCATTCGTTGATCTCTTTTTTTCAGTTCAGGAATGTAGCACACCGAAGAATGCATCTATTGCATTTTTACATTGCATGCATTGCAATGCATTTTCGTTTCAATTCAGAAATGCATAACCGGTTTATATTTTAAACCAAAAAATATTTTATGGACGAGCTAATCTATGCCCGAATGTAAGAGAAGGAGACTTTTGTTTAACAGGGATGTGAGAAATAAATCACGCCTCAAATATAGATGTAAATGTGATTCAGTGTGCCCAGTCTCCTGCACTGAGTGCATGCGACACCGGGGTTTTAATATTTCATACACAGGTGCTGTTGGTAATGGTTTGATGTGTTTAAGGGCTTACAAAACCCCTTTGTCAAAAAGTGGCTCTCGGGCAAAACATTTTGCCAATAAGCATGGAAAGTAATTGCATTACTGGTGGCCTTTCACAATGTGTGTTGTTTGTGTCTGCTGCAATATGGCTGCAAAACCTGCCTTTACTTATTGGCGCCATGCTTTTTTTTCTTTTCTTTTTTTTTATCCAATCTTGCAGACTAATGTGTAGTATGTGAGATGGGCCAATCCATTTACTGGCTCACAGCAACAACAATAACAGCGGTGCTTACAGCTGCTGCATATACACAGTGAGAAGTGCACGGCAGAAAGGGGCTGTGATGTGATATGGTTAATTTGGTTGTATGATTAATGGCCTACTTTTGGCCCCACGAGTCGTCTGTTCATATTTTGGTAGACCCACCATGCATCTTTTCAGCTATTTTAGTGAGGGCCCTGATGGTTCGACATAAAATCCGGCGTAATGAAACCCACTTTGTCTTCTTTGGCATCCAAGTTCTGTCAGTTTAGAAACCAAGATGTCGACTGATGGATTAAAAAAAAAAGAAATATGTAAGGCTTGAAAAGGCCAGACTGTTATCTCCTGTTGCACTTGTTCTAAAATACCCATGCTATACCATGGTTTTCTTGCAGCACTTTTTTCATTTTGAGTTTACATCTTTTTAAAAAAAAATTTCCCCGCCCTTTTTCTCCCCGGCCAATTACCCCACTCTTCCTAGCCGTCCCAGTCGCTGCTCCACCCCCTGTGCCAATCGGGGGGGGGGGGGGGGGGCTGCAGACTACCACATGCCTCCTCCGAGTCCGTTACATGTGGAGTCGCCAGCCGCTTCTTTTCACCTGACGGCGAGGAGTTTCGCCAGGGAGACGTAGCGCGTGGGAGGATCAATCCACCCCCCCCCCGAGAAGGCGCCCCGAGCGACCAGAGGAGGCGCTAGTGCAGCGACCATGACACACTCACATCCGGCTTCCCACGCCCGACCAACACGGGGATTCGACCCGGCGATCCCCGTGTTGGTGGGCAACGGACTAGACCGCTACGCTATCCGGACGTCCCGTTTTGAGTTGCCTTTCATCCACTTGTCGACTGTGGTGCTGTTTCTCTCGCAGTCAGTGTGATTTGACTCCGTGTCATCTGGCTCTGTTAGGACGCCTCAAAGGCTCAGGCGTGCTTACTTTGTGACTGTTTGTAAACTGAATAAATGATGCATGAGAAAACACAACGCTCCTCTGCGGTGTCCTTCCGGCAGTAGTCCCGGAAGCTGCGACACCCCCTTTGTAAACAAAGCCCGACACGCCGCCTTTCCAGCTTGCTCAGTCCGCAGGCTGCTCTGCTCGGCCTCCTCAAATGGCCGCGCCTTGTTGACCAGCCGGGCCACTACCGGCCTGCCTGCCGTGTCCCACATGTACACGACATTGTTACTGTCGTGAGTGTTCATAAAGCAACATCAGAATCCCAACATCTCCACTGGATCTGCTCCATTTTTGAGCGTGCTATTGGTGGACGCTATCGCCCCATAATGCAGTGCGTTCCGGAAACGGAAGAGTCAAGTCAATTTTATTTGTATAGCCCAATAATCACAAATTACAAATTTGCCTCAAGGGGCTTTACAGCAACACGACATCCTGTCCTTAGATCCTCACATCGGATAAGGAACAACTCCCTAAAAATCCTTTAACAGGGAGGAAATAAATAGGAAGACACCTCAGGGAGAGGACGGAGGGATCTCTCTCCCGAGACGGACAACGTGCAGTGGATGTTGTGTTTACACAATTTACAGGATACAACAACGAAAGAGGATAACAGAATTATAATGGAAGAGCTGGACGATTTGGGGGGGGAAAAAGCGTCGAACTCAATTTACTGGAGTAAGTAAACGAATGAACCTCTGTCTACTACAGCGCCTCTGCTGTTTCAAAGGAGAACGGTAAAAAGACTGATTAATTAAAAAAAACATTTATATATCCAAACAACATTTTAACAGGTGTTATAGTTTGAAAGGATTCTCCTTTGTTTTGTTTTCTTTTTCTTTTTTCTTTTCCCCCTTTTTCTCCTCCATTGTATTCGGCCAATTACCCCACTCTTCCGAGCCGTCCCGATGTCTGCTCCACGCCCTCTGCTTATCCGGGAAGGGCTGCAGACTACCACATGCCTCCTCCGATACATGTGGAGTCGCCAGCCGCTTCTTTTCACCTGACACTGAGGAGTTTCGCCAGGGGTTCGTAGCGCGTGGGAGGCAAACGCTATTCCCTCCCCCCCGAACAGGCGCCCCGACCGACCGACCAGAGGAGGCGCTAGTGCAGCGACCAGGACACATACCTACATCCGGCTTCGCACCCGCAGACGCAGGCAATTGTGTCGGTAGGGATGATCAAGCCGGAGGTAACACGGGGATTCGAAACGGCGACCCCCCTGTTTGTAGGCGACGGAATACACCGCTACGCCACCCGGACGCCCCTAGGAGTCTTCCTCTGTTGTAGTTCTGCTGGCGCACACGTTGCGTCATTTCCTGTTAGTACAGAATGGTTCGTTCATTTCTGACATACCTAATGTCAAAACAGTATGCTATGATTAGCATGCAGTAGATCCTTTATAGTGTTGGTGGATAGTGTGGATAGTGTGGATCTGGGGGTCTGTCTACCCCCAGACCAATTAACAGCGTTTGGCAGCAGATTCCAACTCCTTCCCCTAAAATCCCCGCAGGGTGTAGTGCAAACGAGAAGAACAGAAAACCACTCGTCGATCGTGGATAAGTTTGAGTTTGAGAAAGAACAAATTTCCCCTGAAATCTGTTATTCAATATTCTTAATCCCATCATGTCAAATTAATTCAACTCATACAGCACATAAGAATACAAGGTTTGCACAAAGCCCTTCTCATGGAAAATAGAAATAAAGCACGAGAACCGAAGACATTTGCGCTGGGGCAATAAGATGAAATAAAACACATCAATAGCCAGACAAACACACAACATATTTGACATAAGCAGTATAAATAGCAAGCAGATCATTTGACTCGTGTCTATAGATTCAGCTGCTGTGAGACTCGGGAAGGTTGTTTTCTTTCTGGAAGTTGCTGTGGTGAAGACCATGACACCCATAACATGTTTGGAGGGGTTTAAATGAACTCTGGTGGGTTTAACCATTTAGTCCGGTTTCTGTGGGGCTGCCGTGAACGATGTCCTTCCACTCTGGTGCAGACCAAACAACCTGTAGTGAGGTGCAGTTGGTTTGTGGTGTAAACACTACCAGTGCCAATGTTAGGACATAATGCAACATTAATAATGGGATTTTCTGGCGGCACGGTGGCCCAGAGGTTAGCACTGTTGCTTCACAGCAAGAAGGTCCTGGGTTCGAACCCCAGGCCGTTCCAGGTCCTTTCTGTGTGGTGTTTGCATGTTCTCCCCGTGTCTACGTGGGTTTCCTCCGGGTGCTCCGGTTTCCTCCCACCATCATAAAGACATGCATGTTAGGGTTAGTACTCCTGTCTATGCCCCTGAGCAAGGCAATGGAAATAAGAACTGGAGTTGGTCCCTGGGTGCTGCAGTTGCCCACTGGTCCTATACAATAGGGTGGGTTAAATGCAGAGGACAGAATACAGCTCGTTGTAAGAATACAATGTCGAATAAACTGGCTTTCATTTCTGAAAATGAGCCATTTGACCTCATCATCCTCCATGTTTGGCTTTTATCGGCGGTGTCTGTTCATCGTGCTTTCATTCTTTCGAGCCGTCCCCGTTGCTGCTCCACCCCCTCTGCCGGACTAGAGACTACCGCATGCCTCCTCCGATACATGTGGAGTCGCCAGCCGCTTCTTTTCACCTGACAGTGAGGAGTTTCGCCAGGGGGACGTAGCGCGTGGGAGGATCACGCTATTCCCCCCAGTTCTCCCGCCCCCCCCCCCGCCGACCGACCAGAGGAGGCGCTAGTGCAGCGACCAGGACACATAACCACATCCGGCTTCCCACCCACAGACACGGCCAATTGTGTCTGTAGAGACGCCTGAGTTTCTGACGCATGTTGCAGGACACATCATCACCAAAACTGGTCAACGAACTGAGCCCCATTTGACTTTGATTTGTTTGGAATATGCAAACCCTCAGCACACCAAACCCAAAATTGTTCCACCAGTTGGTTCAGATCACAGAACTGAAGTACGGGTGTGAACACAGCCCAAGCTGTGACCGAGACACTGCCAAGAACCCGGGTCAGAGGAGGTCTGACAGACATAGTAATGGGACCAGAGATCAGAGTTATGCAAGGCCATGTGATGCTCTGTAGACAAAATAATTTCCGCATCTTTCCCTGGGAGCCGGTGTAAGGATGCCAGAACCGGGGTGGGTGTGAATAAGCTCCCGTTTTTTTTTTCTTGGTGAGAAGCCTGGCTGCAGCATGCTGCAGTGGTTCGTAGGCGTGAGCTGGAGGGATTGGATGATACCAGAATAGACGGAGACGCAGTGATGGAGACGGGAGGACGCGGGCATGGATGACCCTCTCCGAAATCTGTGGCTCTCAAAAAACGACATGATCTTGGAAATATTATGCAACTGAGCAACTTTACAGCTGGTGAACTCTGTCTGTTAAACGTGAGGACATTATCAGAGACAGCACCAAGATTTTTGACCCAAAATCAAAAGCTGAAAAATCGCCTCGGTTTGGGGCAACAACGCTGGTGGATTTAGCGGGACCAGATGAGAGCATGTCAGATTTGCTGTCATTCAAATGAAGAAATGTTGGAGCCGTGCAACATTTGATGCACTGAAGGCAGTTAAGGCTGGGGGAGGGGGGGCATTATTAGGCTTCATGGGGAGATAGATGGCCACGTGCTGTCTGCATAACAATGGAAGGAATATCATGCCCAATATTGCCTCACACTCTGACAAATAGTGTTTAATAAATCTGTCAAACACCATTAAAAAATATAACTGCATAATACAGATTTCCGACATAAAATAGGTATACACAAGCAAAGCAAAACCCGTTTCCATGAACGCTGTATTCGACTGTTAAGTCTCTGTCCTTACTGCCCCTCTCAGCCCTGATCCAGACAGATGGCCCACCTCGCTTTGTCCCGGTACCCTGTAGGCTCAGACAGGCACACGGACCCGAGCAGTATGGGCTGACAGGGGGGCTATTAGTGCTGCAGGTTTCTCTGTTATCGTCTGAGATGTAATTCATTTATCGAGCGCCTGTTTGAATCCCAACAGGGACTTAAGTGCGCTGATTTAACCACTTAACACCGAAGCAGCACAACTGAGAAGTGGCTGCTGTTTTCGAGAGGACCGAAAGAACAGAAACATCCACCCACGCCACCCTGTTGCTGCTGCTCACACCCACTACAATAATCAAAAGGAGGGCGGGTTGCCTTTCTATTCTGATGAATATATTTTTTTTAATTTGACACAACTGTTTAATACAATGGTATCCATGACCTGACTAATTTGGCTTTAAAACCCCCATGGTAAATGACAAAGGATTGCTGCATAAAATATTTGCTCTTCCTATTTGCATGCGCGCACAAGAGTTAGTGCTCCACGGTGGTCTGGATCATAACATTTAACATATCGCCTTCCACCTCAGTGACAGTCCAAGTCTGCGCTGCTGGTTAAAGTAACCATGGCAACCAGCATGCTGGCACAGGCGTGCACTCTTGAATGTGCGGGCGCAAACACACACATGCACACACAGAAAGAAGAAATGCACCCCAGGAGACAGAATGTGCATGTCCACCGCACGTGTGCACGGATGCTCGAGTCCATATGTTCATTTTGGTGACTCAAGCAATCTTAAAACCCGTGAAGAGCACCCCTCGTTATGGAGTCACGCTCAAGTGTGTGGACACACCACAAGGATTATTGAAAAGGCAAGATGTGTCTTTTTGCACTTTGGAGGACGCTGCTCACAGTATTAGGGCTGCCGTAAGTTATCCAGATCTCATCTCCCATTTACAAGGCCACGTTGCGAACCAACGTGTCTGTTGGTTCGCCCGAATGGATCGCCCGGAATCTAACCCTTGCACCACCAGATTACATGGTGTTGCAGATTGTAGCTCCACTAAAAGAGAAATATTGATCCCTTCCTTCCACTAGGGTCCAAGTCATCAGATGTGTAAATGTTAAGCTTATTCATGGAAAAACAAGGTCAGGTCCACTCCCGTTGTCGTTCAACCATTGGGGCCCTTTTATTTCGTCGCTGTCTTTCGCCATACTTCTTGATCCTCCGCTTTCCTGCTGCATTCCGCTGTGCTTCGCCCTGTCCACGCCTTTACATCTTCCATCCAATCCTTTCCAGATCGCCTCCTTCTCCTCATACCTTCAACTCCGCCATGCTTAATGGTATTTGCCAAAGTCCCTTTCCTCCAACACACGTGTCCAAACCATTGCAGTTTTCTTCGTCTTGCCATTTCCATCGGTCGTCCTCTCTTCCCTGCTTGTCGTTCGATCTCTTTCAGTATATATTCATCCTTTCTTTTCAATGGCTGTCCTGCGCTCTGCGATAACATCTTTTCTCGAAGGCCGCTATTCTCTTCTCAATAGGACTTTGTACGTCCATCTTTCACACCCATGCAGAACTGCTGCCGTCACCAAGGAGTGCACCAGATTCAGCTCGGTTTCCATTTCGATTCCATTCTGATGCTTCAAATGTTATTCAGCTTAGCCAGTTGTGCTGTTGCCATTGCTGTTTGTCTCTTCACCTCCATCTCGCAGGTCACGTCACTGTTGATTTAGGGAGCCGAGGTGATTGAATTGATCCACTGTTTCCAGGTCTTCTCCATTCGCATGAGTTTTATCACTGTCCTCTCCTGGTTGTTGTATTCCCGTCGTCATGAGCATACTCTTTCCACTGCTCATTTCCATTTCATACCTTCTTGGATTGGAATCTAAGCAGTTTGGTAGTTCTTCCAGTCCAGTCCGGGTTCCCGCTATATAAGTCGATATCGTCAGCCAATCTAAGATTCGTGACCGTTCTTCTACCTTTTTTTTATTAGCACTTCTGCTAAAGTCTTCAAGGGCGTCCATTGTGATCTGCTCAAGGAAGAGATGGAAGAGTACCGGTGATAGAAAGCAAACTTGTCGCCCACCAACATTGGTTTTAAACCACTCCTGCGTCCCACTGCTATTCCTAACTGCACAACTACTCTTCCCATACAAAGTTCTCACTAAGCTGACCATATGAACAGGTGTGTTGTGCTTCTTCCTATTAGCCCAAACAGCCTCTCGCCACACCCTGTCAAGCCTTTTTAAAAGTTATGATGTAGCTCTTGCTGATGTCTCCGAATCACTGACAAGATTCCTGCATTCAGTATCCGTTCAGTGGTGCTCTAACCTTCGAGAAATGCAGCTTTTGTTCTGAGATGATCATTATAGCACATGGTTTCAGTCTTCTGTTTATAATTCTCAGGATTATTTTGCTCCGGTGACTTATTAGACTCATAGTGCGGTCATTTCCACACTTAAGCAATTCCCTTTCCTGGCAGTGCGGCCATTAGTATTTGGGTCCATCGTGTGGGCCAGTCACCAGTTTCCCAGATTCGACTGCGGATCCTACTTTTCTCTTAACCATTCCTGAGCATCCCTGCTGTCTTGCCAGTTTTCAGATGATCCACAGCCTCCTCTACCTCTACCTCACACCGGCTTGCGCTTCTTAACTTCTTGCGTCTGCATTTGGTGATTGTCATAAGCATGTTATGCAACTTAGCAGATTCAAGAAGGCGGAGTCCGCCTTCGTTGGTCGTACCCAATCCAAACCTACCAGCTGTACCTTGCCGTTGCAAATGTGCATCACTTCCCATTTTTGAATTCCAGCCACCCATAACAAGCTTGACATCGTCCTTTGGCACTTTCTTCAATACTTGTTCAGTATTACCGTAGAATTTCTCAATTTCGTCATCGCTTCCCTCAGATGTAGGAGCACGTGCGCAGTAAAATCCTGAGTGTTAATTTAACTTCCTGAGTGTTAATTTAACTCTTGAGAGTGTAAAAGAGGACCCAAAAGGATCCATTTGTACACTCCCAGAGTTAAATTACTAACACTCAGGTTTTTACCGTGTACCTGCACGATTGCAAGGTTTCTGGGTGACGCCGGCAGTTTTATGTGGCTGATGCGGCTGTTCCTGTTCACAGGATCACATCCCAGCACTGCAGATGTTGTTGCCTTGTGCACCATAAACCCGACACCTTCCGCGTGTTTTTGCTCTTCTCCAGAATAAAATAACTTATGGCCATTCTCTGTACCCTTTCCACCAGAATCGGAACCTGAACGCAATTCCACCTGAACACAATTCGGCAAGTGGAATGATGCTCCATGTGTATTTCTCTAACTCATACTCTTAATTCCTCTGTTTTCCCTGCTTGTCTAGAGTCCTTATGTTCCAAGTTGCAATGGTGAACTCATTCTTTGCAACCCTGAACAAAGTGTGTGCCGCAGGAGCATACTTTTCGACCCCATCCTGCAGCGCGGCGTTGGTAACCCGGGCCTTGACTGATCCGGTATGGTTTTGTGATTTCGTGCTTCCATGCAAGTGTTTCAGTGTGTTCAACCCTGGTGGCGCCCATCTCCTCTCCAGGGTATGGGTGCCATCGGCTCACAGAGGAGCTCATCCGCCTTTGACGGGGCTTGTTTTTAGTCCTGCTGGATGCCCACGCACCCTCCTTACTGGTCAAGTCAGTTTGTTAGTCACCGACCACTCGACCGTTGAACAAGTAGTGCTGGTTTACATGGTTCCCGGAGCAGGTGGACCTGACCGGGCCTGGCCTGACCTAGAAGTAAAAGGGTATTAAGCCAAATGTAATGGACTTGTTACGTTCAGCCATCACCAGCCTCATCATGAACTTAATCACCAGCTATGGCATTCCCAACAGCGCCGCCAGACACAAGGCCCGTTGTAGCGATGCAGCTAGTTGCTGTCCATGGTGCTGAACACCACTGACTACAATATCGAACAAAAAACATTGGTTATGAGACCAAAGCATTAACTTTTACACTCTAGTCATTTGTATAGCCCTAAATCAACACTAAATCCCACAAGGCTTTAAAATCATTGCATTTTATACAATGTGCAACACCTCATATCCTTACACACTTAATTAGACGAGGAAAAAGGCCATTATGTATGTATGTATCTCGCTCTCTCTCTCTCTCTCTCTCTCTCTCTCTCTCTCTCTCTCTCTCTCTCTCTCTCTCTCTCTCTCTCTATCTACTCTGTCCAATCGGCCCCTAACTCATATATGTATATATATATATATATATATATATATATATATATATATATATATGTATATGTAGAGAGAGAGAGAGAGAGAGAGAGAGAGAGAGAGAGAGAGAGAGAGAGAGAGAGAGAGAGAGAGAGAGAGAGAGAGAGAGAGAGAGAGAGAGAGAAACAGTGCCATGTTCACAATAACCAACCGATGAGGCACTAAATTATCACACGTTATAGCGAAACAATGCAGAATACATACAACTCTATCATTGGGGTGTCAGACACAGCACAGGATGTAATGTCACGGTAAAGCCCCGTGGGACTAAACTGTGATTTAGGGCCACACAAAGCAATCTGACTTGACTCGGATGTTCGAGTTCTTACGCCAGAACGTGTTGAACGTGCGATGGCGCCGGATATAAATACACGGAATGGTTTATAAAGTGTATTTTAGTCCGAAGTGAATTTAGATTTTTTTTTTAACTTCGTTTCAGCGTTTTATTGGCTGCGGCTTTGCGCATGCGAAGAGACGCACGCTGAGGCCACCCGCCGTAACTGTACGACACAAACAGACGGCGCGTCGCGCACGCGGAGGAGGATGTGTTCTCATGAAACTGGAGGAAATGATAAAACGCCAAAGAGCCTCATCTTTTCTCTCCTGGCTCCTCTTCTTGAAACCACACCTGAAGACAGATTTTACTTAACAGCCTGAGCAGTCCCCCTCTACACACACACACACACACACACACACACACACACACACAAACACGCACACACACACATGCACGCACACACACGCGCGCGCTTAATGTAGTCGCGGAGGTCTCGCTCACCAGCAACATAAACCACCTGTAACTGCGCTGCTTTTTTTTTTTTGCACAGTTTTTCTTATTATTATTTCTGAGCATGAAGAAACAGAATGTCCGGACCCTCTCGCTGATCCTCTGCATGTTTTCCTACCTGCTGGTGGGCGCTGCGGTCTTCGACGCGCTGGAGTCCGAGTCGGAGAGCTCCCGCAGGCGCATCCTGGAGCAGAAGCGCAACGAGATGAAGAAGAAGTACCGCTTCTCCGAGCAGGACTACCGGGAGATCGAGCGGGTGGTGCTGCAAGCGGAGCCTCACCGCGCCGGGAGACAGTGGAAATTTGCGGGGTCTTTCTACTTTGCCATAACGGTCATTACCACCATCGGTGTGTGTGTGTGTGCGGTTTTCATTATTATTGGTCTCTCTGAGATATGCATATTTAATGGTGGAGCTGTCACTGCGTTTAAGGTTGCTTTTGTATTGCCACTGGTGCATCCTATCTTCATGTGCAACACCGAAAAAGCACAAATAACTCAATTTGGGATTTGTATTCAACTATGAATCTATTTTAAAAAAATAGATTAAGAGCATATATATATATATATATAAATTAATCAAGCATGTGCCATGGAGGGTCTCATGTATATAGAATAGAATATAGAATGGAGTTCAGTTCAGTTCAGTTAGATTCAGAAAACTTAAGATTCAGAAATTAGATTCAGAAAACTTTTGCATCATAGGAACACGACACAATATCACAGTAACCAATACAACACACTATACAGTAGAAACTGTACAATGCTGCACATTACAAAGTGCCCAGCATGACCTCACAGCCTGACGCCATACAATGCACCAGCAAGACGCTGCACACCATACGATGCCACGAGATGAGAAACTACATGATACAACGCCATACCGTGTATCACACGATTCACAACCCACTATACGATACCGTATATACAGCCACATAGCACAGCACAACACAACACAGCACAACACAACTAAAGGAAAGGCATCTGTGCAAAATGCAGCTTTGGTTAAAAAGTGCAAAACTGCTTAATGTGCAAAAAATGTGCAAAACTAAGGTGCATGCAGTCCAGCTGCATACACGTATGTATGTATATGTGTACTACAGTCATGTGTAAGTAACTGAAAGAGGGGGAGGTGAATTTGAGGCGTTTGAACGCCGGTGACGTTGGATGTGAAACGGGATGGGGAGGTGGGCAGTGAATAGAATAGAACTGAATACAAAGTTTCTGAATGTGAAAATTCATCCTCTGCATTTGACCCATCCTACTACAGTGAGGAGCAGTGAGAAGTTACAGAGCAGCACTCAGAGAATGCATGTTTTCTGCCCAACCCAACGCAATGTGGATTTCACAGATTACACCCCCTCCCCCCCTGCCTGGTTGAAGGTGTGCACATTAGTGACATTAGCTGGTGTGGTGTTGGGTTTGCATGGAAACCTGCATAAAGCTGACCCTCGATGGTTGAAGACCGCTGGCATACAGAGTGAAACTCATGTCCCCCTCTCTCTCTGTTAAGGTTATGGACATGCAGCACCGGGTACGGACGCAGGGAAGGTCTTCTGCATGTTCTACGCCGTCCTGGGCATCCCTCTCACTTTGGTCATGTTCCAGAGCCTGGGCGAGAGGATGAACACCTTTGTCCGCTATCTTCTACGCAAGGCAAAGCAGTGCCTGGGCTTTCGACGTACCGAGGTGTCCATGGAGAACATGGTCCTGGTGGGCTTCCTGTCCTGCATTGGCACACTGTGCGTCGGGGCCTCTGCTTTCTCCCACTTCGAGGGGTGGAGTTTCTTCCACGCTTACTACTACTGCTTCATCACGCTCACCACCATCGGCTTCGGGGACTTCGTGGCCCTACAGAAGAAGGAGGACCTACAAGAGAAGACGCCCTACGTGGCTTTCAGCTTCATGTACATCCTGGTTGGGCTGACAGTCATAGGTGCCTTCCTCAACTTGGTGGTGCTTCGGTTTCTCACCATGAACACAGAGGACGAGAGGCGAGACGCCCAGGAGAGGGCGTCGCTGAAGAGAGACAGGTGCGCGGTGGGTGGGCCGCTATGCGCTGGGGGAGGAGAGCCGAGCGGAGATGCGCACAGGGAGGTGGGCGGGAACAACACGGCGAACTGCCGTAGCCACAGCACCCTCTTCCCCCCCATGGAGGAGGGCACCAGCCGCACCAACCTCATCGCTTCGCCGGCAGAGGAGCGGGAGAGGAGACCCACGCCCTGCATATCGAGCATGCACTTACAGCTCAAGGCAGACGGAGGCCGGCCCGACTCGAGCCTGGGCTCCCTCTGCTCCTGCGTGTGCTACCGCATGGGGCTGTGCGATAGTCCCCTCATATCACACAAGGAACACCCGGGCTGCCACATCAACTCTGTTTACTACAGCTCCATCTCTTACAGGATCCAGGGATGCTCCGCTAACTCCAGGGAATTCACTGGCCTCTCCTCCCCCGGGAGCACGCTCTCGCCCGGCCACAGTTTCCGGGAGTTCCCCCGCGCTCGGAGGAAGTCGGTGTAGTGACCCTTTAAGGACAGCGTTGGCTCGGCATGATGTATTTTCAATTTCTTTTCTCACACGCGTCTTTCATGCATGTCAGAAGACACTGATTCTGTTTTGTTTTTTACTGGGTTTGGTATTTTAACTTTTTGAAAATCGTTTTGTTGACTTGCAGAAGCCAGGATAGGCGGTATTTATTTCTATTGATTCCACCCCCCCCCTCGCATGTAGGCCAAAGCGCTATGCAGGCCGAAGAGGAGGAGGAGAAGCACATCGTTTTAACGCATGGCTGCTTTGTAAAGCTGCTGAGAGATGAGCTTTGAACACATGCAGGTGTCATACTGACGGTATGTTGGGTGGAGTGTGCAGAGAGCGTGTGTGGATGAAAGGTTGTTGTCTAAGTAACAGGTTACATAACACCGCTTTGCCGCATGACGAACACTCTTCCTGCTTTAAAGGAAATGACTTCCACCTTTAATGCCATCACTACAAGATGTCAGCACTCTTTAAGGCCGCGGAGAACTTTTGAACAGCCACATCAAATATGTGGCTTTTGAAATTCAATTCGTGTTAATAAATCATCGCATCACTTTACAGCGGGGTTGGGGGGGGCTGGGGGGTAAAGATGAAATCACGGTACGTTTTCCAACGCTAATGCACAGCTCATGTGATGAGGGAACCGATCCGGTGTTAACGGGTGTAGCACGCGCTCGGTGATGTAGCAAAACCCCGCGGGACCACGTCTTGTATATGTAGCAAGAAACTTGCTTTCACACTTTTCCTTCTCCACCTTTCCATGTGTAGGAAGCCGTCCTCTCCCTTGTGACGCGTGAGATTTGCTCAGCGGCCATGTTTTGTGTAAAACCTCTTCATTGCCCTGTGTTATTAAACTGAACGGAAGGCACCACAGAACCAGGAAGCGTGTTTTCATTCATTCGCCGTATCCGCGTAATCCGGTTAGAGGAGGGCGGAGCTGGTGCCGTATGGCGCGAGGCGGAGGGCGGGGACACGTCGGCAGTGCGTCGCAAACACACACATCCTTCACCTAACGCGAACACCTACAGACCGGACTGAAGCCACACAGAAGGTCTGGGATGGAACCGGGACGGTGCTAAACACCTAGCTGCCGTGACCCCACTGGCATGTCCCATTTCCTCATCTGACTGCCAACATGCCACCGAGGAAATTAATAATTGCACAGTTTTACCCTAGGATAATTAGAGCGCTGTAATATTTCCCTAAATATTTTTGGTCTGTCACTGTCACGAAATGAGCAGTATACCTTCACGATTTGCTGGATACCAAAACAAAATGGCCAGGACTGTTCGGAGGCTTGTTCGCAGCAGCTGATGCTCTGCTAAAAGAGTGATGAGCTATTTATTATGTTCTGACTGGTGCTGAAATGACCCGTCGATTAATCGATTAGTTGGCCGACGAAAGAAAAAAAAAAGAATTGTTGCAATTTCGGTAGTCGATTAATTGTCTGAATCGTCCATCAAGTGAAAACAGCAAACACTTGTTGGTTGCGGTTTCATAAATGCTAAGATTCGCTTGTCTTCCTCTGTTTTATATATTTTCTCCCTTTTTCTTTCTCCCCAATTGTACTTGGCCAATTACGCCACTCTTCCGAGCCGTCCCGGTCGCTGCTCCACCCCCTCTGCCGACCCGGGGAGGGCTGCAGACTACCACATGCCTCCCCTTGCAGGCCAAAATGGTGTCTTCATGCAGGGGGGCTCCTATGCAAATTCCGGGTGCAGCCTGTTGACGTCCAACTGAGGATTTAGATTTCGGGAATTTTCAAGAATTCACCCCGGGACCCCTCCCTCCCTCCCTCCCTCCCTCTACCCTACGCTTCCGTGCTGTCCCGGTCGTTGCTCCACCCCCTCTGCCGATCCAGAGAGGGCTGCCGACTACCACATGCCTCCTCTGATACATGTGGAGTCGCCAGCCGCTTCTTTTCACCTGACAGTGAGGAGTTTCGCCAGGGGGACGTAGCGCGTGGGAGGATCACGCTATTCCCCCCCCCGGTTCCCCCTCCCCCTCCGAACAGCCGTCCCGACCGACCAGAGGAGGCGCTAATGCAGCGACCAGGACACATACCCACACCCGGCTTCCCACCTGCAGACACGGCCAATTGTGTCTGTAGGGATGCCAACCAAGCCGGAGGTAACACGGGGATTCGAACCAGCGATCCCCGTGTTGATAGGCAACGGAATCGACCGATACGCTACCCGGACGCCCCTCTGATTTATATTATTATGAAATGAATACTTGACGTTTTATTTTAGCTGTTGGTCAGACTAATTAAACAGTTTAAGACACGCATTCGGACTCTGGCGTCTTAAAATGGATATTCATCAGTGTTTTTGACTTTCGACAGACTAAACGGTTAAAAATTAATCTCTACGTTAATCGATTATGAACACCACTGTTAGTTGCAGGCCTGGATCTGGTGCCACTCTCTTCATCAGCTGTTTGGATCATAATGAGACACCTTCGTTTCCGGATACACCTGACAAAGGGGTTTCCTCAACTTCTGATCTCTGCAGGCTAACGCCACAAATCACAGCTATGCTTTTTGAAACTGCTTTTTGGAGACAGAGAAAGGAATCATAAAGTTTTACACAACTATCCTCCAACTGCGTCGAAGCACGTGTCGTGCTCAACACGTCGAATTAGATGAGCACGTTAGTGTAAAACTGATTTGGTAAGAGGATCTGAAACCATAATTAGCAAAGAACCACCATCTGCTGCAGCTTCACAGCAAAAATATCCGTCTTCATTTTAATCATATGAAGAGTTTCCGCTTAAGGCCAGAGAGCTGCCCCCCCCCCCGGCTTCAACACACACACGTTTAGTTTCCTGTTCCTCAAATTAAGTGCAACTGCACCGGAAACGAGTGGATTTATCTCACCCATTTGTCAGCGATTGTTTTTTTTCTTCCAATAAAAGTAGGATTCTGTGATTAAGGGTGATCAAACGACGAGAGGAAATAAAACTGGTTTAAGCAAAACGTTGAATAAACTCCCTCCTGTCACCTGCAGATGTCACTTTGCATCAGTTAGTCTTTCACCTGATGGCGGGCTGGTCCGCCATGTTGTCTGAATCGCTCCCCCTTTTCTGTTCCGTCCCGCCTAAAACTCAACCCGTTCACTTAGGTCGACTTGTAGCCCTGTTTTGGTTTTGTTTCATATTTCTACGTTTGTTTTTTTTCCCCTTTGTTATTTTGTATTGTTTATAGCTTGGCCTGTTTTTGCCAAGTGTCTTTGGGTTGGAGAAAAGCCCCTTATAAATGATAGATAATCGTTATTATTTATTATTATTGTGTCTGAACTCACGAGTAAGTATTTTTTTTTTATCTTCAATCCAAGAGGAAGAGAACCAAGAGGGTTTGATAACTTTGGTAAGGGCGCCCTCTACAGGCGGACGTGGGAGGAGCCATTTTGAAGAAGGAATAGTGGGCAAAGAAGAATAATCTACTAACAATACATTTTATTTCTATTGCACTTATCAAAAGCAGAGCTACAAGTTGATTAACGTAAAACTGAATAACAAATAAAAACGGCTAAAAAAAGAGATCAGCAAACCAAAAAAAACATGATAAAACTTAGTTTGATGTGTGTAGAATATAAATGCAATGTAAGAGAACACAAGTTGAAATGTGAATTGCACTTCCAGGGGCCCAAACACGTCATGAATCTAACATGCATGTAATCTGATAATGTAACATCCATTTAGAAGGAGAAATGAAAAATTAAAATGTAAAGCATGAAAGGTTTGTCCGCTGTAGGGTCAGATGTGTGTTTGCAGCAGTTTTGGCAGGCAGCAGCAGCAGCAGACAGTACGGCAGGTCTATCCCAGCTCTGTGCTGCACATCTGTGGTTGTTTTGACTTTCTCAACATCGTTCAGTGTACCTTCACATCACAGCACTCATTCAAAAGTATAAGAAAGTTGCACTCGTATTGCTGAATCCACTGTTTTTATGCTGCTGTGTTGATTTCGTTAGGGTACACACGTCTGTTGACCGTCAAGCCACCGTAGTTCAACAGTGTGGGGTCGAATAGAAGATCAGTTTGAGTCGGTAAACATATTAAAACAACACGTTAAGGTTGAATCGGCTCATCTGGATGAACTGATTCAACTTTCTGTGATTTGCTCACCTGGATTATGGAGCGTGCATCAAGACAACACATTAAGGGCCTCTAATCCTGCAGTCTACGACGATCCTTGCATAGAGGATGGAGTGATTAAAAAAGAAAAAAGGGAAAGAGAAACCAAGTTCAACTGACAATAAAACTCGTTCTCAAAGTCTGCAGTGCGAGCCCACTGGAAAGACTGACACATCTGAAATATACATACCCTTTCAAAAAGAGAAAATTGGAAAATAATGCAATATCACTCCACATCTCGATTCATATTTTTTTTTGTATTAACCCGCAGGCCATTTGTCATTGTGTTGTGTTGTACTGTGTCGTATTGTTTGCTGTATATTGGGAATTTATCTCTTGAGTGAACAATCCTGTGACTCTCGGGCCAGTTTATCTTGAAAACAGCAATAGTTTTTAGTTTGAGACGATCATTATTACACGCAAGACTGTTTTTCTTACAGAATGGAAAGATTCAAATATTACTTTCCTGGGACGTTTCTGCCGCTTTCTGTCTGAAGGCTACAGTCAAACTGTTGGCTCAACAAAGACTGAGGGATTCATTTTGCATGGGTGCTTTTCAGCAGGGGTGGCAAACATCATGGTATAAATACTAAACCGAGGCCAACCCCCCCCACATCAGGGAATTTATTCTTTACAACCTGTGTGTGTGTGTGTGTGTGCGCGCACACATTTGTAATTCAGCATCTCATCCTTAGCCCACATTATAAATGAAAAAAAACGTCTTTAAAAATGTGCTGTAAAGATATTCAGGTGTGCTCGTACTTCATGTAGTCAAAGCGACATAAATTTCGCCTTTGAATATGTGTTTTGCGGATGTATTTGCCTTGTGAATTTATGTGTTTATCTGTAGCTTATACCTGCAGTGAGATAGATCAACACGACACACATATCCTACTGAAATGATGGAGCATTCTAACAGGGACAGCGAGCGTTGATGTTGTTTTATGTCCTTCTTGATAAATAAATGCCTGTTGTTTATTGAATGATGTAATCCCGCAGCAGCTCTGTTTCTCTGTTTCTAGTGGTGAGAAACACACACACACACACACACACACAGGGGCAACTTAGTGCGGCCTATTCACCTGACCTACAGGTCTTTGGACTGTGGGAGGAAACCGGTGCACCCGGAGGAAACCCACGCAGACACGGGGAGAACATGCAAACTCCACACAGAGGGCGACCCCCAAAAGTTGGACTACCCCGGGGCTCGAACCCAGGACCTTTTTGCTGTGAGGCGACCGTGCTTAACCACTGCGCCACCGTGAAGTTTAAGTTGTTTAAAAATAGTATTATAGTTGATAAAATGTTAAATTTGGTATCAGTCGTTTCCTATCAGACACACTGACATTTGCAAAGCATTAATATCTCAATTGGGTATTTATCTTGACAGAATATAGCTTAAACACTGGCGGTCATTTTGGAGTGAAATCCCGGTCGTTCTTTAAGAGCGGAGCGGAGCGAAGTACAAACAAACTACGAAGTCGGGCGATATTGAGAAGACATGACGCAAAGACTTGATAACGGTGTTAGTTTCACCCGTCGCTTGACTGGCTGATCGTCAACCCCCCTTCCTCGAACCGTGTATGGCCATCTTTTGAGCTTTGCAAGGCGCGAGGTGATCACGTGCTTGACGGGCGCCATGTTGCCGACAAACGTTTGGCGTTGTGATCATGACGTTTCAATGATTTTTTCCCCTGCGTTTTCGGCCCATTTCTCGCTGATTTGTAGCAGTTGAAGGAGAAATGGTGTGTTGTGCGTGCGGCTTGGGGCTGTTCCGTTAGGTCGGGACAAGGCCGTAAGATGCATCAATTTCCACAGGATGCACGAAGGAGGGCAGTTTGGACCGTGAAGATTCGCAGGCTGGGCTGGTCCCCCTCTGTTTATTCCCACGTGTGCTCGGTGAGTTCATTTCAGTGTTTACGATTTTTTCGATAAACTAACTTCCCTAGAGCAATCCGAGCGTCTGTAAGATATTGATGTGTGGAAATCAGGTGTATAGCACATCCAAGCCATGTTTAACCGTTGACAAAAATCAGGCAAATGTGAACAGTGTCAGATTGTCATATGGGATGGATTGAGTGACAGGCCTGAGCCTGAGCCGAGGCAGTGTGTGGGTAGTGTTCAGATAAACTAGACAAGAGCCCCGATACAGAACTGACCCTGCACTGGCTAAACCTCGAAACAGGCAGTGGCGCCCCCAGAAATGTTTCAAAGGGGTGGCCAAATGGGGCCACTGAAAATCTTGGGGTGGCACACCAAAACCAAAAGCCATGACTGAATTTCGGGAATTCTATGATGCTGTTGCAGTATACTGTATAGGCTAGTTGAAAACTGTCAATATGAGAGTTAAGAAAAATATACATTATTGATTTAAATGAACAGCACCTAATGTAAAATATCAGATAGAAGCATATTATGCATAATCAGAAGCATATTCTGCATATGCGACTCGTGGCTGGGGGGGCCAGCGGGGGGGGGGGCAGGGATAGTATCAGGGTGGCCGTGGCTACCCCTGGCCACCCCTTGGGGGCGCCACTGGAAACAGGTAGGCCTAATATTTCTCAAGTGTCGCTGATATTATTGCTCATCACTAGTAGCCTTCTGAACGTTGCAAAAATATGTAATACTGGTACTGATCACCAATTTACCCACCACACCAGTAGTGTAGTGGATAAAAGCTAAAGTCTCTGGAGTAAATTCTTTGGGTTGAAATCTACATGCATGCAGCAGAGGCCCATGCTCAGTGCCTGTGACTGTGTTATGACTGCTGGTGGGTTTCTTCCTGATCTCATCACCTCCATCATGGACTGAAAAAGTGAAACACGATATTACCATAGCCTCTACTCCTGATCTGGTGTTAATGATAAAAAAATGTGTGGTTCTTTGAAACTGGGATTGAAATGATGTAAAATCCATAATTTCTGGAACCCTAAGTACTGGTACTGAATAATGTAAAATACATAAAGTGCCTCTCAAATTTATTTACGCAGTGGTGTGGCCTTAAAAGGCCAAACCCCTTTCTCAATAGCTTAAATATGTTGTCTAATTCTTGTTTCCTCTAAGTTGGGGTCAAAGTCTAGTAATAGAAATTAACAGAGTGGTACATTCATGGTACATTACACCCACAAAACAGGGTAAGCTGTGAGCCTAATTTTGCCATGTGACCAATTAATAAAGTGACAGACAAAATAGTCATGTTAAATTTTTATTTAACAGTAGTCAAAAGTGAGGCGACTTTCAGTCACTTATCTCATTAAGCTGGTCACGTGACATAACAAGGCTCATAGCTTACCCTATTACATGGAGTGCTTCAATCGTCCTCCTGATTTCTATTACTGCACTTGATCTGTGACCCTGAATTACAGGAACATGAATTTATTAGATTAAAGAATTTAGACAACATTTTAATACTATTCAGAAAAGGTTTTAAGCTTTTCTGAGGGCTGTCATTAGCATTTTTAAGACTTGCATACAGAGGTGGGACCAAGTCATTGTTTTGCAAGTCACAAGTAAGTCTCAAGTCTTTGCCCTCAAGTCCCGAGTCAAGTCCCGAGTCAAGACAGGCAAGACCCGAGTCAAGTCCCAAGTCAAGACCAACAAGTCTCAAGTCAAGTCCCAAGTCCTACCGTTTGAGTTTCGAGTCCTTTCAAGTCCGTTTAACAACAGACAAATAATATTTACACAGATCATGTATGCTTTTAAGATCTGTATTTATTTATCAAACCTTTTTTTTGCAAGAACATTGTTCAAACACATTTGAAAGAAACAAATGCAAATGTAATTTTCACAAAAAGTGCTGACATTGTATTTCCATAGCATATTGCACTATAACTAGTTGCACAGCAGTTTCTGTCCTGTATTGTATTGATCTCATATCATATTGCAAAACCGTTTTCACCTTCAACTAGACAGGTCTTTTTGACTCCTTTCAAAACTTAAATCTAGCCTTAACCTTTTCCAAACAGGTCATCACTTAAAAAAAAAAATCCTCACTCCCCAAAAAATTATCTGAATTATCGCTTCTGAAAAACTGCACCGACTTTCTGGAAATGTCTTAATTTTTGAAAAATTTCCGTAAGATTCAAGTGTCCTGACTTTCCAAAAGTGTTTGTTTCTGTCTCAAAATATCCTCATTTTTGTATAACAGTCTTCACCTTAAAACTTAAATCTAGCCTTAAACTAAAAACCATGTCTTCACCCTCAAACAGGTATTTGGATGAAGTGAGAATCACAAAAACCGTCCTCCAAAAAATGTTACTTTTCCAAATGTGTCACCACTTTCTAAAAAATATTTTTCAGTCTTTTTAACTCCTTTCAAAACCTAAGTGTAACTGTAACCTTTTCAAACATGTCACCACTTTATAAAAGATATCCTCACTCCCAAAAAATGATCTGCATTCTATTAAAGTTTCCTAACTCTTCAAAAGTGTTCGTCTTCATCACAAAATATCCTCAGTTTTGCAAAACAGTCCTAATTTTTTTAGTTTTCAAACATTTTCTCTAAAAATGTCTTCACATCTTCAACATATCCACACTTTCCAAAAACTCTCCTTCCACTCCAGCGTGTTCACATCCTCCGTTACGGTCCTCACACATATAGAAACACGCACAAACATAAATCTACATGTAATATATTCACGCCTCTATCAGTTCCTGTTGCTCCCTTGATAAAAAAATCTTTGTATACATATACATATATACATATATATGTATATATATATGTATATATATGTATATATATACATATATACATATATATACATATATATATACACATGGAGGCTAAACCGCTAAAATAATTGGTATGCATCCATAGAGAGACTGAGACTGGTGTTTGTGTGTGTGAATGTGAGTGTGTGTGTGTGAGAGAGAGAGAGAGAGAGAGAGAGAGAGAGAGAGAGAGAGAGAGAGAGAGAGAGAGAGAGAGAGAGAGAGAGAGAGAGAGAGAGAGAGAGAGAGAGAGAGAGAGAGAGAGAGAGATTGGAAGAGGGGGGGCGGGAGGGCAAATACATGAACATAACAATGAGCAGGGTTGTGCTTTTCTATGTCAGGGGCCTATGCTGCATTGCATTTGCAAAAGATCAAATTGGCCAAAAGTCTGTCAGTCATTTGTGCACGATGGGGATGTAGTATGATGCCACCATGGCTGAAAACTCGCTCCACTGGAGCACTAGAGGCAGGCACCGCCAAGACTCTGATGGCCACTCGGAAGAGTGAAGGAAGAGTCTTCATGTTCACTGCCCAGAACAAAAGGGCAGCCTGTCCTTTGGCTATGTCAAGGTAGTGACTTAGCTGTAGTGCTGGAGTGGTCCCAACATCCTTCTTCTACCTCTTATGGTATGCAGCAAACAGCCCTTCTCCTTCTCCAAGATCTTCTTGCTCTTCTTCATCAACCAGAGGCACAGGTTGCTCAGTCTCTGCAGCATCTTGCAGGATCAATTCTGGCAAAACATGTAACAGCAACAGCAGAAACAAAAGAGCCCTTATTACCATTGATGTTGGTGATAGTGTTAGACTGAAAAATGTAATTATTGTTGCAGTCAATTAGATCAGATTATGAGGAAAAATTGTGCATTAAAGTCAATAATATTTACCTTTAACTTGTTGTGCCACCTCTGCCTTGATGTCACGATTGACCAGTACATGGGGCTCCACCCACAGCAGAGAAAAGGCTGGATCCAAGGCGGCTACTTTGAGGTAGACTGGGTCTGAAAAGGGGGCAGTGATCCCATCTTGAGTCCTGGCCATTTTCACGTTAATGAAGATCCCAAGAAATCTTTTTTTCAGGGATACCTGGAGACTTCTGACCAGGCCGCTCAGGAAACGAACTTGAGACTTCAGCTTCTCAAGGTGGTGATTGAGGGACAAGACGGATGGAACAACTGCACTGATTGTGACGACCTTCTCCCCCTGTGTCAAATCAGTTGCTTCTCCAAACGGCTTCAAGATGTCCACCAACTCCTTCAACAGATTCCACTCTCGTGGTGTGAATGACAACTCCTTATGCCCAGCCTTTTCTAGAACAGCACAGAGTTTTAGATGATCACACTGGAGAAATGCCTTCACTTGCCTCAGTGTTGAGTTCCATCTTGTGTTGACTGCAGCAGGGATGCCTTTCTGTTCCCCAAATTCACTATCAAACACATCTTTGAATGTTGTGCTTGTGTGCAGCAGTGAGCTAAGTTTAGATAACTTGGAAAGAGAAGGACATACCACTTTTGTTTCTTTCAAACCGTCTCCCACCACCAGCTGAAGAGTGTGTGCAAAACACTGCAGGCGCTGTTTCTTTGCCATAGCAGCATCTACCGTTTGCTGATCTTCTAGAGTTAAGTCACACCAGAGCTCAGGGTCATCAAGATGATCTCCGTCATCATCATCCTCTTGTTCACTGGGGAAGCACACAGTGAATGCCTTTCGCATGTTAGCAGCATTGTCACTAATAATGTAGTACAATTTATCTTCGATATTGTATTCATCACATATTCACTCAAATTGGTCACAGATTCGTTCAGCTGTGTGTGAGCCTTTGAAACGGTTGCAGGCCAAGAGATTAGTCTTTAGCTGTATCCTCTCTGCCTCTTTCTCTATCCAGTGGACAGTGACACCAAGGAATCCCCTCATCTTTCGGTCAAACCAAATGTCCACAGTGACTGAAACACGGTCACATGGTCGGTGTTGGTCAATTGAGTTTTTAATTTTGAACGTCTCCTCAGCGAGGCTCTCTGTTTTTGATGTCAACATTCTGCGACACACTGGGCTGTACTTACTGTCAAGTACCGTCAGAAAGTGTCGAAAACTCTTGTTTTCCACAATAGACAGGGGAAAGTTGCAATCAATAATCAAGTCGGACAGTATTGCATTGGTGATAGCTTTATGCTGTGGATGACTGATGCTGTAATGCCCTACACGACTGTCCAGGAATTGTGAGACTGAAGGCTGTTGTGGTTCATTTATGATGCTTTTGTTCATCTGGTATTCTTCAAATCTGTAACAGGTAAGCATATGAAACAGATGTCAGAAAATCCCTTATAGCCACACATGAATTGTATTTGAAACTACTCTTTACTCATATATCAATCGTAACATTGTGTTAATATTCATTTTGTGTTAATATTAATTGTATACTGTATTAGTGTGTGTGTTGTAACATTACATTAATAAAATCAATTTCATTGTCATTGTACGCTATATTAATAATATTTTCACTGCTTTACCTTGCCATCATACAGCCCTTTCCGTCAGGAAACTGAAGTTTTATGCTTGTTAATTCACTCTTTGCAGCACACCAGATTCCATTGACAAAAACAGCAATTTTACCTCGCATCACACAGAAATTGCTGGTCTGCTGCTACCTCAATCATTAAGTTTATTTGTGCTATTTTATGTCTTCGGTGATAGTTCAGCTTAGTTATGATTTACCGAAATGACATAAACGACCTCAATGAGGCAGCAGTAAACAAGCAACTCCCGTGTGCTGCAAAGTAAAATGGCTGTTTTTGTCAGTGGAATCTGGTGTGCTGGAGAGAGTAAGATATACTTCGCTTTCCTGTCGGGAAAAACTCGTCTGGCAGCAAGCTAACATGGTAACGTACACATATTCTTAACATAGAGTACATTTAAACTGACCTTGACTTGATAAGGTTTGCTTATGTTTTACTGCTGACAGCAGTCTACTGTGTGTGTGTGTGTGTGTGTGTGTGTGTGTGTGTGTGTGTGTGTGTGTGTGTGTGTGTGTGTGATACACTGACTAAGCAGCTTATACAATCCCGCTTCAAACATCCCAAACTGTCCTGTTACAATATAAGTATGAGTAAGGGAATGAACCCGCAGTGGATGCAGATTACCGTGTTTGCAAGGTGACGTTAACAGTGAGGTTACACTCTCATTGATTTAACTATGCAGCTAGCAATTACGTTACTTAGCCGATAAGCTAGTGTTAGCTTTCATTCAAAACTTACCGTTCTTTGTGCAACTTCAAATGTCGAGCCAAGTTCCAAGTTGTGGCGTCTCCGTCCCTAATCTTCGACCCGCATGTTTTACATACTGCAATTCGTTTTTTGTTGACCACCTCGTAATTTTTATACCCAAACGAAACGATCTTTGGTATCATTTTGCTAACTGGCGCCTTGTTATCTGTTATTCTTCATTGGTTGTCCTGTAATTTGATTGGTTGGATGCTGTCGGCTCAAAACAACGTGGATCTAATTTGATTGGATGTCGTGCCGACAGCGCGCTTGCTCTCTCTCTCTCTCTCACACACACACACACACACACGCAGATGCACACGTGTATGTACAAAGAGAGATAGAGCGGTCCATGTCAACATACTTTTTAATCTTTGGGTTTGGGGGAAGTAGCAAGTCTTTTCAAGTCAAAAGCGTCAAGTCCAAGTGAAGTCACGAGTTACTGATGTTAAAGTCCAAGTCGAGTTGCAAGTCTCTTTACATTTTGTCAAGTCGAGTCTAAAGTCATCAAATTCATGACTCGAGTCTGACTCGAGTCCAAGTCATGTGACTCGAGTCCACACCTCTGCTTGCATACCACTGCGTAAATACTTTTGTGAGGCTGTAATTTCTGTTGCATACTGGTATTGAATGATGGAAAAGACAAATTCTGGTACTCTGACTACTGATAATGAGTGATGCAAAATACATAATTTTTGATACTCTGAATGCTTGACTGAATGTTGGAAAATTCAAAATTAATGATACTCTTTGGTACTCAGTGATACAATATACATAATTTCTGGTATTCTTCATAACATGGAATGATGCAAAATACATTGTGCATCATTAAATCTGCAGTTGTGTACAGAAAATACCACAATCTCTTATTTCCACAATGGCATGTGCTATATGACTGATACATGATAGAAGGTGTGACTGAGCTGTTGGGCTCAACTGGCCTGACTGATTATGTAATCTACATTTGATGGTGGGGTGTGAGCTGATACACAGTTCACACCCAACCATCAAAACACACGGCAACACACTCCACAGTCCACATGCATTCCACAAACTGGGTGGGGCCCATGAGAAGCTGTTGGTCGTCTTCTGTCAACAATCAAAATCAAATCTGAAAGCTAGCCAGAGCTATTTCATATCCTTGACATCTCTTACTCTTTATTTTTTAAACAGAAACATGAATTACTTATGGATTACAATCAGAAATATTGGAATATGTCCAAACCAAGGTTCATATACAAGTCCCCACACCAAATTTCATGGAAATCCATCAGTAATCGCCAAAATTGTGGGGCTAAGAAGCTCAACCAATCAGGTGCCACCTGACCTACTTAGACTGCTCGAATAGCTTACATTTTAGAACGTCAAAAACAAGGTTCATGTGATTGTGTACACTAAATTTCATGGAAAGCCGTCAAGTTTTGGAATGTTAGCTAAGAAATGCAACCAATCAGGCGCTGGGTGACCTACTTTCACCCATTACCGAACTCGTTCGAGATGTTGACATAAAGATTTTGAATAGCGCGCGCATGGAGCTTCCTACCAGTTGGTAGGCAATATGGCGCCTATGTAGCCAGTTGGCCAGACTCTCTCTATACACAGCTCTGCCCCTCCCCCCCAACTTGGCGCTCATTTGATAATCGCTTTTTCAATCCAAGTGGGCGGATTTAAAATTCTAGATCCAGGCAAGTGCTCAAGAGGAGAGCGCAACGCGCAGCGTTCAGTCTGTGTTGACTTGCTGCAACATTATTATGGCGGAAACCGTGAGTGTTGTAGAAATACCAACTAGCTCCTTCATGTTTCTCAAAGGTGTACCGCAGATATAAATCTCAAAAGACTATGGAAGAAATTCTGCAAATTGATTTGGCAACCCAAATAATTCCTGCGAACCCAGTCTCTGGGAATGACTGGTTTACATAACGTTGTTACAATTTAACAGTGAACGAGTGAGAACACTTAATATTAATTTATCAACAAGTAGGCTGTGGATTCACTGCTCAGCTTTCTGATATGGTAAAAGAGACCATACCTTTTTTTTTCACTGGTTGGAGGCAGTGGCCCAGTGTGCAGTCATACCTTGCTTATCTGACCTCTGGGAAGAATGCTGCTCTGATACAGTAAAAACCTTGCATCCGATGCCATACAAGTCCTTTATGTCCTGAAACTTACGAGAACTATCTTTGCCAAGTGCATCTGTGAGTACTGCCAGTTATAATGGTTGACATCAACCCGTTCTTCCACTAACCTTTCTCGACATTACATTATACATCCCGAATGAGGGCAAGACGGAAATATGTTATAGGGGATAACCATCAGGATCCTTTGGAAAATCTATCAATTGCTATTTTTATCAAAATTCAGCCTATACTACTCCGATGTTGTTTGATTATTTGCTGAGTAAATCAGGATTCATATCAGCAAAATGTTTGTATTTGCTGAGTTAATTGTAATACAATTAAAATCCCAAAAAAGAGAAATACTTACTCTAGATAAGGCCTGAACGCAAATAAGTAATGTCTATGACACAGCAGGAAACAAGCGTAGATCCTGTACAGCCCCGGGAAACATCCAGGTGATGACTTATAGTGCTTTCTTAATGATTATAATAAAAGAAAGATTGTCACAATTTTTATAGTATTTGCAGTCGAGGCTAGAGGATTCATTGAATCGTCAATAAGAGCTTTGCTTTTAGATGATTTTCAGTAAGAGCAGCCAAGACTGACAAAAATGGTAGGCTGAGTTTACAACATCACAAAGAAACAATAGCCATAATGAACCATGATTTAATTTTTTTTAAATTTAGCATTTATTTATATTTATATTTGATTTATACTACTCACTATCTTGGTGCTTGTATTGCATATTGCATGTTTTGTATTGTGTATTGTATTTTATATGTCTTTGTATGTCTTGTATCCATTGTTGTATTGCACACTGTATTGGATTTAATGGGTATTCTGTTTAGTTATGGTACTGTACTGCATGAAGAACACCCAAGTAAAATTCCTAGTGCATGTAATCTACCTTGGCGAATAAAAGTGATTCTGGTTGTGATTCTGGACAAGCCAAACACAGTATAGTTGCATGACAATAATGAATGCTGAAGCATTTTCATTGCCCAGTACAATATTTAAGCAATGTGATGATGCCTATCATGTTGGGTTCCTGCTGCAACCTACCTTTGCTCAGTGGACTGTCAAGAGAAAAATAAATAACTTTGCAATAATTGCTTTGTACCTTCAAGCAAAAAAAAGTTTGAATTGACGAAGATGAAGAATTTGAAGGTATGGAGAAAAAGCAGTTTGGATTGAGGGCTTGCACAATCTTCTGTTCTGAAGATTTTGATTTTGATATTACAGCTGCCAAGAAGTACAGTACAATCATTTGAACTGTAGTGTCGTGCACTTTTATACTTTTACTGTTCCCATTAACACCAAAACCAGCTGTTAGTAAACGATGCCTGGCAAAGCATTATAGTCCAATCCTTTTCAAAACGTAAACCTGTCTTCCACGCCGAAGAATTGTGCTGTAAATTAATTTATTATTTACAAAGCACATACGTGTGGACCAAGTTTTGTTTTGTTTTCATCTTATGTATATTTTGTTGAAAATACCCTACATCTGTCAGCCTTGAATAAAAGGTTAGGAATTCAGTTTTTAGTAATGTTTTCAACAAAATTTTGCTATAGGGGCCTCTGGGTGGCATGGCAGTCTATTCTGTTGCCTACTAACAAGGGGATCACTGATTCGAATCCCCGTGTTACCCCCGGCTTGGTCGGATGTCCCTACAGACACAGTTGGCCATGTCTGCGGGTGGGAAGCTGGGTGTGGGTATGTGTCCTGGTTGCTGCGCTAGTGCCTCCTGTGGTCGGTCGGGATGCCTGTTCAGGGGGGAGGGGGAACTGGGGGGAATAGCGTGATCCTCCCACGCGCTACATTCCACTGACGAAACTCCTCACTGTCAGGTGAAAAGAAGCGGCTGACGACTCCACATGTATCGGAGGAGGCATGTGGTAGTCTGCAGCCCTCCCCAGATCGGCAGAGGGGGTGGAGCAGCAACTGCGACAGCTCGGAAGAGTGGGATAATTGGCCAGAATTCGACAGGGGAGAAAAAAGAAAAGGGGGGGCAGTCTACTTTAATGAGCAAAATGAAACAACTCACTGGATAATCACATTCATCGCTGTAGTTATGTACTCATAGTTATGAGTCATTTTGATTGCCTGATATAATGTTTTGCAATAGTCCATGAGGGACCACATTAACATCCAGTCATCATACCTGAATGATGACACACAGCTGAAGTATAGCCTTGTCCAGTAAACGTCCGTCAAACCCTCCTCCGTCCCGTAGTTCCCCAAGAAGCTGGATCCAATATTCCATACCTTCTTCCCGGAGGATGCCCCACCAACTCTCAATGTGTTGATTTGCTGTACTCACTTCAGTGAGGTAGCTTCGCTCCCCCGACAAATTGTCTCCATGGTTAATGTCTAAATGTCACTGCAGCACTCGCACAAGGCAGATATCTGTGCCGCAGTCAGTGAGTAGAGGTTTGGGGCAATTGCTTGGTGTTTCTAAAGCTTCTACAAAGTAGCCCCCAAAACTCTCGGGTCGCTGCTGGTTTTGTAGGCATTAAGCCAAATTGTTTTCCGAGAGAAGCCGTCGATACACCAATTAATACACGCACCAAAAGGTTTTAACTTGTCATATGAATTAATGTGCCAGATGTAATTGGGTCCCTTTGAGAAGTCCTGTGAAGTCTCTGTTGCCGTCTGTGTGCTGACCCCTCAGGATCCAGATCGGCTAATAAGACTCTAACTTAATTTTTTTGCTTTAAGGCCATTTGCTCAGCACTTTGTAAACATCCATCCATACCCATGCATCTTCTCCGGACTCTAGTTGTTCCTGGATGAAGTCAATGACACGGCCTCAATCTGCATAGTCCTACAGTCGGCTGATCCTGTTGTCCTTCAGTATGCGCAGCAAATGATTTCTGCTGATGACAATCCCATGTCTACCTGCAAGAGCAGCAAGAATTTCATTGTATGACATTTCGAGGTGAAAATAAAACTTGACTAGCTGAGTTATCACCATTATATGGTGGCTGTTTGCGTCTGAAGTTATTAGAGACACAAATGAATCTTGTGCGCACAGGATTGTTCGCTCAAGCTAATAACTTGTTCGCACAAGAAAAGAAAATATCACCTTTTGGGCCTTTAGGGACTCCGTACAAGCCAGATGAGCACTGCAAAAAAGACAACAAGGAATATTTTCTTGTTTTAAGTCTCATAATCCTTATTTCAAGATATTGCTATTAAAATTGTCTTATTCCCCTGGCACATATTATTGTTTTTTTTTTCTTTTTTCTTTTTGCTACTTTTAATAATCCCCACGGGGAAATTCTTTCTCTGCATTTAACCCATCCTAGCTGTGTAGGTAGGAGCAGTGGGCAGCTGCCGTGCAGCACCCGGGGACTAACACCAGTTCGTCTTGCCATGCCTCGGTCAGGGGCGCAGACAGGAGTATTAACCCTAACATGCATGTCTTTTTGGTGGTGGGGGAAACCAGAGTACCCGGAGGAAAAACCACCGCAGACATGGGGAGAACATGCAATCTCCACACAGAGGACGATCTGGGATGACCCCCAAGTTTGGAAAACGCTGGGGTTCAAACCCAGGACCTTCTTGCTCTGAGGCGACAGCGCCAACCGCTGGGCCACTGTGCCTTTTAGAAGGTTACTTGTATCATGATAATAGGACTTGTTTAAAGACATAAAGATTTTCTCAAATCAAGTTCCTCGTTAAAAGATTTCTTTTCCTGTTCAATGAAAATGTCATACAGTGTCTCTCATAAGCATGAAACAAATGCACTGTCTCGAAACAAGCAATGATATCTGCCAGGAGGACAAGATTATTTTACTAGCAATATCTTGAAATAAACATTGTGAGACTTAATATAATACGATAAAATACCTTGATAAGCTTGTCTTTGCTGAAGTGTTTACTTTGTCTGGACAACCAGATCTGCACAAACAACTTGAAAACCGCACGTTCTGGCCCAGAATCTTCTCTGTGGTGCCGTGCAGAGATGTTTGTGTGTACCTACGCAGAAGCATGTCCTGGCCTTGAGGAAAGCACTCTGCGTGCTCTCCCACACATCACCAGAATTTCCACCAATCGATTGCTCCTGCAGCCCTCCTTCCCCACCCTGGTCTCTCGCGTTGGTCTCTAAGCAATTAGCCTGCTAGCGTTCCAGTGAGTGCACAACACTACATGGCTAATCGTACTCCCTTTTCACTTTCTCTCTTTCCCTTATTGATTCTGTTATCCCCTTCCTGGACAGTTCAGGGTTTTTTTCGGTACTTTGATTGCCTGACACACAACTGGAGGTGTGACAGGTTTTAAAGCCTTACACTAATACCCTTTATTTGCTTGTAAAGGGCTGTTGTAAGGAAGCCGGTAATGGATGTGTGTGTGTGTGGAGCTGTCATGCCTTGTTGTCTCAAGTGTGTGTGTGTGTGTGTGTGTGTGTGTGTGTGTGTGTGTGTGTGTGTGTGTGTGTGTGTGTGTGTGTGAGAGAGGCGTGTGTATCAGAAAGACTCCTTTACAGTGTGGTCATAAAAATAGACCTTCATCACTGCGGAGAGTAGCGCTATCTCAATTCCCATGGCAAAAGCTGAAGGAGTCCTCTGTTGATCCGAAGGCAGTGGCCGTCAACCTCAGAGAACACAGCGTTGGAGTCGGTGCCTAGAGTCAGACCTTACATGTGTGGAGCCTTACATGTGTACAGCGCCCTGTGGCGTGGGATGTAGGTCTTTATAAGTTTTGTTATGAGGTCACAAAGGGGCGCAAATGGTCGGAAGATCATGGAAGCATCCTATAACCGAGGGACAAAAGGAGGAGAGCAGGTAGTTTGTGGTCGAGCCGAAGTGAAACCTGAGACCTTCTCGTCGGCAGACAGGAAAACCAGAGGCAGACAGGAGCCGCTGAGGTTTTTGTTAAGAATCTGGAATTCAAATGAAATGGCTTTTGATGGGCATTCGGGACTGAGTTTGAGTGGCTCGCATTTTTTAGGGTGTCGAGTCCAGCACTTCTTTTACGACTCCCCTAATAGGGCTTCCGCTTGTTTTATACTCTTTGTTATTATGTATGAAAAGGGCTTGCTGTTTTCTCAAGGTTGAAGAGACGAGGCACTCCCACGCCTCTTGCAACCGTTTTCCCTCGTTGCCTCTATCATCAACACAATGACTAGACCGGACTCGGTACCGTTAAAGATTCTCAAAGTCTGTGTGTGTACACCCGTTTACACTAATTTGTGAATCATAAATTACACAGATTAGTCAAAAATTGATGCATGATCACTTGCGGAGACCAGAAAGGGACTAAATGTGAGTCATAGGTATTTCTTCACAGCTGTAGCAAAGGAAGGTGTGTGTGTGTGTGTGTGTGTGTGTGTGTGTGTGTGTGTGTGTGTGTGTGTGTGTGTGTGTGTGTGTGTATGTGTGTGTGTGTGTGTGTGTGTGTGTGGCACTACAGAACCTTATGGCGCGTGGAATGGATTACATCGCCCATTCTTTCCCTCCAGGCCTGAACAGTAGATTATATAACTAAGGCTCAGCTTCAGCTCAGTGGGAACACTTGGTCACAATAAATAAAACAAATTAGCATGGAAACAAGATTAATTGCAATTAGCTTAAAAAAAGTTTCCAGGATTCCCGCCATAGCCCAAACTAATCAATGCTAAGCATATGTGTCGGTTTCTGTTTCCTGCTATATTTCCTCCGTCTCGCAGCCAAAAGACTAATGACACATTTGCCATCCAGCAGCAGAGTAAACAGTGCCGAGGCTCCCTGCCGGCTGCTGCATGTGGTGACCTGGGAATGAAGGAGCACAGTCGTGCTGACTCCATGCCTCAGTGCACTGCACAGAGACTGACTTGACGTGGTGCCAACCGTTCGATTTGTTTAGAGACACAATATGGCCATCTTGGCTCTGTGCTGCAGAGGAGGCAGGGGGAGCCGTCGCTTGCCAGCCAACTTTTCCTCGTCGCTGTCGCTCTTATTTTTCTCTCGGAGGCCGCTCTCTGCGGGGAACATTTCAGGAAGGAAATATTCTTTCATTGGAGACACAAAGGGCTGATCAAACATGCAGCGTTCTCAGATATTATCCAGCGTTTTGACACCGTTGTTGTGTGCCGCTTGATTTATGGCTTTCAGTCTAATAATGTATTCATGCCAGCAACTTTTTTTTTTGCCCAATACATCAATACATCATATGATTGTTTTTATACACACTATTGGACTGTTTGATGCAAAAGATTTCCTGAAGAGAGCTTGTAGAATATGAACTCCGCAAACACCTCGTGCAACGCTTGAGTAATGCCTTGAAAGATAAATGAAAGCCATTAGCGCTTGTACAGAACAACTGCATTAATAGCTGTGATAGCAGCTTTATCATGAGCTTGATCTGTCACCCTTCTCTTCCCTGCAACAATAGCAGCTAATAGAAGCCCTTGGAAAACACTATGTTCAAACAAATGTTGAAAGCAATTGTTTTTCAGCTTAATAAAAAAATTCTCTCCGTTGCCTACCAACATGGGGATTGCCGGTTTGAATTCGTGTGTTTCCTCCGGTGTCCCTACAGACACAATTGGCCGGATCTGCGGGTGGGGAGCCGGATGTGGGTATGTGTCCTGGTCGCTGCACTAGCGCCTCCTCTGGTCGGTCAGGGCGCCTGTTCGGGGGTAGGGGGAACTGGGGGGAATAGCGTGATCCTCCCACGCGCTACGCCCCCCTGGTGAAACTCCTCAATGTCGGGTGAAAAGAAGCGGCTGGCAACTCCACATGTATTGGAGGAGGCATGTGGTAGTCTGCAGCCCTCCCCGGATCGGCAGAGGGGGTGGAGCAGCAACCGGGACGGCTCGGAAGAGTAGGGTAAGGGGGGGTGGGATTCTCGGGGTGAATTCTTGAAAATTCCCGAAAACCAAATTCTCAGTTGCACATCAACAGGCTGCACCCGGAATTTGCATAAGAGCCCCCTTCATCAAGACACCATTTTGGCCTGCATGTACCCTACCTTATGTTGGTGGATATGTTAAAACAGAGCTCCAGCAAACTAAATACAGAATTACAGGCAAGTGAGAGTAATGTGCTTGTCTCATGTGAGTATAGAGTTGTTGACAGCTTAGTCTAAATGCTCCTCTGCATCAGTGCACGTTATGGTTGCTAATTATTGACTATTATCGATTGCCACAGTTTACTGCCCTCAGTCCAAGAACAGTCAAACGCTGTGGTAACTGTGTTTTCAGGGAATGAAACAATCGTCTTTGACCCATTAAAACCCATTGAGTTTGTGATAAATGCCAGCCCTAAAAATCCAGACATCTTTTTGGGTGATTTTTTTTTCTTTTGTTTTGTTTTGTTTTTTGTTTTTTTTTTGCTGTATGAATCAAGCCTTTCAACGACTCCATCCAGAAATGTAAATGAAAGCCACTTTGTTTTGTCATTGTACAGGTTACAATGAATTTGTTCCCTGTATTTAACCCATCCTATTGTATAGGAGCAGTGGGCAGCTGCAGCACCCAGGTACCAACTCCAGTTCTTTCCGTTGCCTTGCTCAGGGGCACAGACAGGAGTATTACCCCTAACGTACATGTCTTTTTGACGGTGGGAGGAAACCGGAGCACTCGGAGGAAACCCATGCAGACACGGGGAGAATATGCAAACTCCACACAGAAAGGACCTGGGACGGCCTGGGGTTCGAACCCAGGGCCTTCTTGCTAGGAGGCAGCAGTGTTACCCACTGTGCCACCATTCATGTAATGGTTAAACACGTGTTATACTTCCATTAGCCAACAAAATGTATTATGGTCCTCTCATTCATTTCAATAGCAGATTTCAAAAACTTGTCAAGCTCACAGTTTACCACACAAATACACAATATCCTCCATATCTGGTGACGGGCAGATGCTTTACTCTTCTGTAACTCCATTAGGATTTGCAAGACGTTGTTGACTTGATCATCATGAATTTAGCCGTTTCGCTAGAAACCGCCACTTCTCTACATTGACATGCTTTAAAGGTACAGTCCGCAAACGATGCACATAGTGGCTGTCCGACGCATTTCTGGCGTTTCAGTCAGACGTGGTAAATGCTGTTTGCTTCGTTACTTACGAAAGAGGAAACCATCAGATGCTGGTTCCTTCTGATGCCTTTAGTTGTCTCCATTCCTCAAACAAATACACAGCGTTGTTGACCTAATGGTGAAATGTGTCATGTTTTTTTGTTGTTGCAACACTCCACCTAGCTGAGACGGTGCATGCAATCACGGATTGTACCTACCTTTTTTTTTTTTAAAGTTTTTTGGAATTTTCCCCCTTTTCCTCCCCAATTGTATTTGGCCATTTACCCCACTCTTCGGAGCTGTGCCGCTCCACCCCATCTGCCGATCCGGGGAGGGCTGCAGACTACCACGTGCCTCCTCCAATACATTTGGAGTCGCCAGCCGCTTCTTTTCACTTGGCAGTGAGGAGTTTTGTCAGGGGGATATAGGACATGGGAGGATCACGCTATTCCCCCCAGCCCCCCCCGAACAGGCACCCCGAATGACCAGAGGAGGCGCTAGTGCAGCGACCAGGACACATACCCACATACGGCTTCTCACCCGCAGACACGGCCAATTGACCTTTCGCAAAGTACCGCCCCAGAACGGTGTGCCTATGGGATCTGCAAATCGGATACTAGATATCTGAAAAGTTTGGAGGGGGTGTAATTTTCTTTCCCTTCCCGAAACCCAGAACGCAAGAAGCGCAATGTCGGCAATAGATTTCGCAGCATAGCAGACCCCATGGCCAGCTTAATCCATCCAAAATCAACAAAAATACCTGCCTGCTCCAAGCTAAGCTTGCTACTAGCTATTATTGATAGCTAATACAGCTAACGTATTATTACTGTTACTTTTACCCACACATTGCGCTGATTTCTTCCTTCATGTTTTGGTGTTTTCCGGCTACTTCCTGGATAGTTCTGAAATGCTTGATGGGCATAGCAACAGTAACTAAGGGGGGGCGGGACTTTGCGAAAGGTCAATAGTGTCTGTTGGGATGCCCGACCAAACCGGAGGTAACACGGGGATTTGAACTGGCGATCCCCATGTTGGTAGGCCCCGGAATCGACCGCTCCTCTACCCGGACGCCCTACGGATTGTACCTTTTAAATACACTTTGAAAGCATTTTCATCGTCGCAAACTTTTATTTTGTCGTCTGAATGTCCTCTTTCAGGGCTACCTCTTCAGAATTCATCTGATGAAGCTCTGAAGGATGTGTGGCAGATGGCTAATTGGGAGGATTCTGTGAATCTAGGGAATGGAAAGTATGAAGAAGGAAAAAGAATCTACCACGGGGGGGGGGCACTAAAGTCAAATCTTGTTAGAATAAAAGTGAACGTCGTGTTTATCAGCTGTGTCTGCTAAATTGAGTACCAGAGAGAGGGACCGTGTCCTGAAGGGGAATAGCACGGTCAGTTGTGGCCTCATTAAGCAGAAAGACGAGACTTTCAATGACCGTATTTGCCTCTCAAAAGGACTAGCTCTCAAAAAGAACATAGGGTGGAACTACCCGTGTCTTATACATGGTATCTGGAAAATATTAACTTGGTAAAATTTTGCCAACAGCAGCTCTAATGATATAGATCTCCGTCAGATAAATGGATAGTCGAATTAATGAGGTACAGTTGTTAGACACATAATGAGAAGCAAGCTTTGTCGTTATTTACTCTGTTGTCAGAATTACTCACTCCTTGTTTTTTTATATATATATATTCCAGCATTCATCTCAATCGTCTCGAACACACTCCCTTCAGTATTTTTGTTGCTACTCTTCTCTTGCTCATCTTTAATGGTATCATTAAAATGTCAAACACATTCTCGTGTTCTTGGCAGTGTGGTTGACACTTTTCCCCTGTAATGGGCTTACTATTGAACACTCACTGGTAATTGAACAGTAATGAACTGTTCTGTGACCTGTGGTGTGTGAATAATTGATTCTGAAGGCAATGTTTGTAGGCACGGTGTGTGTCTGCTGGGTGAGCAGGCACTGTGCAAAAGGCAGCTGTTGCTTCGACTCGGGGAGCTGGCGTTCCCACCGCGGCCTACAGATGGTGATGGAGCACTTCCTTGCTGAGAAAGAGCGCCGAGATAGGACACAATGCACTCATAATGTGACTCGGCGTCCTTACTGCTGCAGCCCTGCCAGCATTTCGAGTAGTGACCCCACCCCGGCTGTGGTCAAAAACCTGGCGGCTCTGGCAATGAATTGATTTACCTTTTGTTTGTTCTTTTGTGTGCTTTGCAAGTTTGAGCCTGATGTTATCTTGGTATCCTTTTTTTTTCTTTTTTTTCTGTGGTACTCTGTTTGCTTCCGGTCACATGCTGTCCCACTCTGTGTATCATCTGTACCATCTTCTATCCCTATACTCCCTCCTTTAGTATCCGTATTGTATTTTATCTAACTTATACTGATTGTTTTTCACTCTCATACTTTTCCCTTTCCCCTGTCTTCCGCTTTGCAAACTTGTGATTTCATCCATCTCTCTCTCTCTGTCTCTGCACCCCGCCCCCATGGGCAGTAAAGGGGGTTTCTAGCATCAACCTCTCAGATTTCTCTCGCCGGTCCGTCTGTGGTGCTGGATAGTGAGGGGATTTATTCAGAGCACAGACTGTGAACGACATAAAACCACGGGGACAACCCAGGCTTATGGCCAACCACTGCTCTTTGTGTGTGCAGGTAAATAGTTGACCCCGGACAGCGGTACAATATGACAATTGGGCAGATATGAAGACTACAGCATCAATTAATAGCTCATCACTGAGGACTGAAGCAGAAAGACATCTGAAAAGGTTTTCATCTTATCATCTGAAAAACAACAATTTTGGCCGGAAGGCAAGAAATACAGTACAGTTTCATCAGCAACAGAACTGGCACTTGTTTTGTTTTTTGTTTTTTATGTAAGTGTAGTTTCAACTGAAGCAGTCCACAGTATTTTTTATTTTACCATTTGTATCTGAAGAAGAGGAGCCGTAACGAGTTTGATTGCTTGTGTCTTATTGGAGTGATGAAATGGCACACAACACACACACACACACACACACACACACACACACACACACACACACACACACACACACACACACACACACACACACACACACACACACACACACACACACACCATGTCACCCTACTAGTGGGGATCCCTCATTGATTACATTCATTCCCTGGCCCTTAACCCTAACCTGAACCATCATAACTACATGCCTAACTTTAACAGTTACCCTAAATTTAACCCAATCCCAATTCTAACCTCAACCCTAAACCCAAGTCCTAACCCTAAAATAAACCCTTTTCCTCATGGGCACCCATAAAATGTCCCCACATGGCAGGTGGTTTCAGGTTTTTCTAGCCTAATGGGGACATGTGGTACCCATTACGATATAAAAACCTGGTATGTTTGCTTGCTGGTTGTCCATCGTGCCCGATGATGACCATCTTCTTCTATTTGTGGGTCCTTTGAGGACTCAGATAGCAGAAGATACCTGCGCAGAGATGGTTTTTAAAGTGGCATGGGGGGTGCGCTTCTCCCAACGCCACATGACTTGATTGTAGAGGAGATGGTTCCGATGGCAAGGGGGATCCCTAGACGACCGGCACCTCCACACAACTGCAGGGGGCTGCCGGAAATCCAGTTTTTTGGAAACCGCCTCGAAGCGTGCCGCCACAGCTTGCTTTTCTGTTGGGGTAAGCTCCCTTAGCTTTATGTCTTCTAGACTCACCCACAAGGCAGCGGGGCAGTGGTTGATAGGTGCCAGGGCGTGTCCACCAGGGTGGGCCTGCACACCATATCTCTGGGGCCCACTGCTGCTCCGAGATCCCCTGCCAAGTTAGCCTGGGGCCGCAAGACCCCAGTTACCACGTGTGGCCACGGGGAGGCCTGGCAGGAGTCTTGGTGAAGGAGAGGCTATGTACTGGCAAGGGAAGGGTTACACGCTAGGATGCTTCCCTATTCGCCACAAAGGCTAGCCAGCGGCAGCAAGCTAAGGGCAGGAAGGACACAAGCGGGTTGGAAGAACACGTGCACCTTCCCTCCAACTACACACTGCTGCACTAGACGCATCACAACACTCTGTGTGTATGTACACACACACACACACACACACACACACACACACACCTGGTATGTACACACACACACACACACACACACACACACACACACACACACACACACACACACACACACACACACACACACACACACACAAACACAAGAGGAGGAGTTGAGGTTATTGTAGCTGTCAGGTTGCTCTCTCCCCCCTTTAGGAGCATTGAGACAGAAACAGATGGGAATTTTTTTTTAGACCCTTAGCATTGTAACTGCTGATTCGAATCCCTTTTGAAATGCTCTTTTATTGCTCTTTAAACAAAACCACCACTATCAGCCGCTCTGCCTGAGCTCAGCTGGACGACTCGTGGAGGACGAGGTAGGCCGAAGAGAGAGCGACAGAGGTCCACCGTTAGAAATGAATGTCAGTTGCTTTTTTTGTTGCGGCACTCGAAATACAATTCCCTTTCATCTGTGTAGATGTCCGTGCGTAATTGATGGCAGAGCCAAACCGTACAGAAAATTGTCCGTGGAGGGAAACTGTTGCGCTTTGTTTATGAAGAGAGGCGAGTAGCCATCTACCGTTGCAGTTAATGAGTGCTTGACTAAGTGGGACAATTACAGTGGATGGATCCATTATGCCATCTACATCGCTCAAACATGAATTGCCTATAATTTTTCCTATTTGTGATACTTGAGAAAAATAAATCCATATAAATTATGGAAATAAGCCAGCTGCAGGTTGGTGTGTTGATGTGGTTTGAGGATGCTGGGCTGAGTAGGTATCTCAGTGCTTCTCTGGAAAAAACAGCTTGTGACGAGTTCACTGAGCCAGAGTTGAATGACTGCAAAGCAATTTGACAACAAAAGAAGGGCTCGTTTGTGTTTGCAAATGTTTACCATGCGTTTGGCGATCCGAAGCTCACCAAGAGGAGTGCAAAGCATATGCCATTCACACCAAAATACAAAGCGGCGTAGCTTGGACAGTGGTTCTGTGCAGGGCTTAACTTCAATTTCAGTGCTATCCGCCTGAAAAAAAACAAAAAGCCTCACACCATTACATCAACTAGACATTGTCTCGTATTAACCCTCATAAGTCAGTGATCATCTTCACCGCTGCATTGCACAAACTTCATGCCAAATCAACTTAAAGTTGGAGAGATGGGCCCTCGTCAAAACACGTTATCTAATGAGGTGATACGGGTCGGAGGAGTGTGTCTGACACAAGATTGTGATTTAATTACACCGCGTAGGCAGTGTAGGTGCTACTGAAGTGTGTGCAAGACAGACAGAAGGTCTGGTGAACGTTCTGATCAAAGCACAGGTATACTGACAACATCACAGACAAGTTTATAAGACACAGCTGATTACAGAGCACATAGTCCCTCAGGATGCTCCTGCTCCACAAACACAAGGATCTGGCTAGTTCGCTTAGGGTTAGCGGATGTAAACCAGCCATGGCGTGACCCCGTTAACAACCACCGCAACGTACCTTCTGCCAAAAAGCGTTTGTAAAATAACCTTTGTGCAGGTGGAACACGGTGTGACATGGCAGATTATTGACAACCCTCACATAGACAGACTACAGTTTGTCTTGTGATACCTCAGTTAGATGTTGCAATTTTCGTTTAGAAGTTACATCTCTTGAAAGTTGTCAAGAGGCCCCACATGCTAAACAAATTATTAACTTTTTCATCACTCTTCAGGGAGACTTAAGTCCTGTTGAATCCACAAAATGGATGGATGAATAGATAGATAGATGATGGGTGGATTGGTGGATGGATGGGTGGGTGGGTAGACAGATAGATTTGTTATTATCTTTTGTGAAGATATTTGTTGCACCAACTTGTACATTTAAAGAAAAATTTAGCCCTCTCTCTCTCTCTCTCTCTCTCTCTCTCTCTCTCGCTCTCTCTCTCTCGCTCTCTCGCTCTCTCTCTCTCTCTCTCTCTCTCTCTCTCTCTCTCTCTCTCTCTCTCTCTCTCTCTCTCTCTATATATATATATATGTACAGTGCCGCTTGAAAGTATGTGAACCCCTTGAGCAGTTTAGATGTTTCTGTTGTTTTACCACGATTTTCTTATTTTATCATCACCAGTTTTTATGTATGAAATGTCAGATATATGTTTATCAATTGCATGCACTTGTTTAGTGGGACTTGTTTAAGTAGCCCAAAAACTACATGAAACATGGAATTAGTGTATGTGCAAAAGTAAGTGAACCCCCAGCTGCATTGGTTAAGTCAAGCAGGTAACAGACTCGGGTGAAACACATTTGGGTGCTTAATTAATCATTTAAGCAGACCAATGAAATGAGACATCCTTGGGGAAGGGCTTGGCCTGCACTATTTAAAAGAGAGAGGAAACCAACCAAACCACTGTGGTCCCATACAAATCAACAATGCCGAGAGCAAAGGAGATATCCGAGGACATGAAGAAGAGGGTAGTGACAGCCCATCAGTCTGGGGAGGGCTATAAGACCATCTCCAAAAGATTCCAGCTCCATCCATCCACTGTAAGACGAAAAATTTACAAATGGAGGGCCTTTAACATGACAGCAACTCTGCCTAGAAGTGGACGCCTATCAAAACTATCACCCAGAAGCACCCGAAAAATAATAAATCAGGTAAAGGCCAACTCACACATCACCTCTAGAGAGTTGCAGACCTCTCTGGTAGCATCTGGGACAAAAGTGCATGCGTCTACAATCAGACGAAAATTGAATAGCCATGACATTCATGGGAGGGTTGCTAGAAGGAAGCATCTGCTCTCAAAAAAGAACAAAGCTGCCCATTTCAACTTTGCCAGAGAGCACTTGGACAAACCAGAGACCTTCTGGAAGTCCATTCTCTGGACAGATGAGTCCAAAATAGAATTATTTGGTCGCAATCAAAACCAACATGTTTGGAGAAAAGCCAACACTGCATATGAAGAAAAGAACCTCCTCCCAACAGTGAAGCATGGTGGTGGAAATGTGAAGGTCTGGGGCTGCTTTTCTGCTTCTGGACCTGGACGACTCCATATTATCCAAGGAACCATGAATTCTCCGGCATATCAACAAATTCTTGACCAGAATCTCCTGCCATCAGTCAGGGAGTTGAAGCTGGGACAAAAATGGATTATGCAACAAGACAATGACCCAAAGCATTCCAGCAAAACTACAAAGGAATGGCTTCAGAGAAAGAGGATTCGTACTCTGGATTGGCCCAGTCAAAGTCTGGACCTTAATCCAATTGAAATGTTGTGGCGAGACCTGAAGAAGTTGGTACATACCAGATGTCCCTCCAACCTCTCTCAACTGGCGGAGTTCTGCAAGGAGGAGTGGGCAAAAATCCCCATAAGCAGATGCGAAAGACTGGTTAGTGGTTACAGAAGACGTTTGGTTGAAGTAATGGCTGCAAAAGGAGGAGCCACAAGCTACTAATACAAGGGTTCACATACTTTTGCACATGTTAAATTTGGAGTTTTTGTGAAATAAACCACCTTTGTTGAATTAAATAATGAAAATATATCTCTTTTTGTGTGTGTGTCCATTATTTGGAAGGCGTGTGTTAAAATAAGCTTATTCCACATACATCCAAATCCCAATTTGTAATGTTTTTTTTTACAAAAACAGTGACCATGTCTGGAGGGTTCACAAACTTTCAAGCAGCACTGTATATGTATATGTGCATCCATACACTTACCTGACATCACACAGGTACAGATGCATACTACATACACATATGTACATGACATTCAGTGGGTGACATGGGTACACACAGACACACACAAGCAGGATATTTGGTTGAGAGCCCGTGTGGCGGAGGAAACGATACTCCGACCAATGCAAACTTCTCCCCAGATTATGAACGTTTGTCTGCGAGTGGACAGGAGTAAAGTGAAGAATGGGTTGAGGGGGTTTGTGGGGTTGTGTGCTACAGGACGTGCTGTGTGTGTGATGGCTTTGCTGTTTAGGTCTTACAGGTTGGGGACAGGAAGGCCAATGGTTTTGGAACAGCCTTGGAAAAAGTGTTCAGCTGCTTTACTTAAGTAAAAATGGCAATATGGCAGTGTAAGAATACCCCATTAATAGTAAAACTCCTGCATTCAACATTTCACCGCAGTAAAATTAATTAAAATTCTTTGCAGTAAAACGTACATAAGTATCCACAGTAAAAGTACTCACTCTTAAAAATGGCCTCTTTCAGGGTGTTGAATTATTTGTCAAACTGTTTTTATGTTGTAGAGGTCTAACTACCACATATACTGTTGGGCATTTTAAACGGTAAAGAATGCATCAAATTTTATGATCTTATTCTGTGTTTTGCATTTAAAACCTTATTCTGCAAAGTAACTTGTAACTGCGGCCCTCAGATAAATGTAGTGGAGTAAAGGTGCAATATTTCTCTCTGAAAGTGTAAAGTGTGAAGTCTCACAAAATGGCAATAGTCAAGTAAAGTACCAGTGCCTTGAAATTGTACGCAAGTACAGTGTTTGAGTAAATGTACTTGATTACTTCCCACCTCTGTTTGGGAGGCAGTGTGTGGGATATGGTTGAGTTTGTTCTTGTTGGCAACAGTTGCCGTGATAAAGGTGCAGATGGAGTGGTACAGTAGTAGGGGTTGAATTATGCTTTTAGAGAGTAGCAGGAGAAGTTTTGGGGTCAGCAGAAAGTGCTTTGACTTTTCGGATGACAGAGCGTCTTTGCAGGCAGCATGTAGGGATGTCGGCAATACTTTGACCGAAAATGAGTTTACTGGCCAAGGTGAGCCCAAGGTATCATCAGACACCCCCACACCATCTTCACAGAGATGTGTAGTCTTGATGCTCTGTGAATTGACACACGTGAAAAAGGGAAAGTTGAACATGGTGCGACCCGGCTGGTGACCTTCAGCAGATAGATAAAAAGCGCGTCCCTCACAGCACGACACACGGACTACATTATTCAGGCAAGAGTTTCCGTGCGCCTCCGCCGCCGAGATGACATTTAACAGCGAAACGGTCTTGTGAGTTACGTTTGCTCAGTAGAAGTGATTAAAAGAGCACTTGAGTCGTGAGAGTTATTGCTCCCGCCTCTCGGTCTAATGCTCAGCTGAGAAACCGTCGACCCGATTGTCTCTAACCCCCCCCCCCCACCCCACCACCACCACCACCAATATCATAAAGGGAGAGATTTAAACTGGTCTGAGTGGAAGGACGGTGGGAAGAAAGGTGGGTTAAATACTCGAAAGAAACACAAGGGATAAATAATCACACTTCTGAATACGATGGCGATCATCCATGATGGTGGAAAAGCCCCGCCTGGGGCAGGGCCGTGGATTGGCATTACAATATAAATAGGAAGTTGCTGGAGCCGAAAAGGTGATGTGGAGTCATTCAGCCGGTGCACCCCATCCCCCATATCCGGCATCGTCCTCCTCCTCCCTCTCAGCTCCTGACAGGTCGTACCCCCCCCCCCAGCTCCCCTCCATCACTGCTGTCGCTCCCTGGGAGCAGCAGGCAGATACTGGATGCTTTGTTGGCGGGCAACGCGGCACGCCGGCGTACTTTGGTTGGGCTCAAGCTCTGCTCCTGTCTTTTTTTTCTTTTTTTTTTTTTACATGCAAGCGTGTCCTTTTTTTTCTTTCTTTCTTTTTTTTTCTTCTTTCCAAATGCCACATCTCCACATGAGACATGGGGCAGCAAGCAGCCTGATAGCGTATGCACCAGTGGCTTCGCCCTTAGAAGTTATCTTCAGAGATCCCGTTAAGGCCCTTTTCCTATACATACAAGTAGGTGCACAGGAGGGGGAGCCGAGGGAGGAAACTAGGCGAGGTGACACCGCGTGAGATAGGACGGGGTACGTATATACTCAGCGGATGACTTAAACATTAAATCTACTGACTTTGTTTAAATATAAGGAACACTGGTTGGTCACAGTAGAGTTGTTAACAGTAAAACACATTTTTGACATTATGTTGACTTAGCCACAACAACACTAAGTCAATACGATTTAGCCACAAAATGCGACAGGCATGGGCGCAAGTCCATGAGTACTGGGATGGCATCCAGCGCTTTGCTTGTGCCCCCGTCCACAGGGTTAGTGGTTGTGTCAGGAAGGGCATCCGACGTCAAATTTTGCCAAATCAATATGCGGATTGACAAGACCATACCGGATCGGTTAACAACAACCGCCATTGGTGCTGTGCCCTCGCAGGGTACTGATGGAATCTATAAAATCTGCTGCGGTGACCCCTGAGAAACGGGGAACAAGCTGAAAGAAGCTGACTTAGCCAGAAGAGGCAGCAACTAGTATTGCCAGGCATCACATAGGTTGAGTTGTATTCTTTGTAATTTAATTATGGAAGGCGAGGAGCTGCAAAATAGATGGCCGCTGGGAACTGACTCTATTTACAGACGATTAGAATAGTCAGAGGAAATTGAGTGTAGTAAATTGATCACTGAAGGTCAAACATGTTAAATCTTTGAATGCAGACACGCAGTACTTATTTCTCATTCTATCACATCTGCCTTTCATCGCTTGAGCTTTAATTTTTTTTCTTCTCGCTTTTATGATCTGTTTCACTTAAGCCCTCCATGCCTCTCCTCCATCTTTTTTTTTTTGGGGGGGATTATTCCTCCTTTTTCTCCCCAGTCGTACTTGGCCAATTATCCCACTCTTCCGAGCCGCCCCGGTCGCTGCGCCACCCCCTCTGCCGATCCGGAGAGGGCTGCAGACTACCACGTGTCTCCTCCGATACATGTGGAGTTGCCAGCCGCTTCTTTTCACCTGACAGTGAGGAGTTTCACCCATGGGGAAGTAGGGCATGGGAGGATCAGGTTATTCCCCCCAGTCCCCCCCCCCAAACAGGCGCCCCGACCGACCAGAGGAGGCGCCGGTGCAGTGACCAGGACACATAGCCACATCCGGGTTCCCACCCACAGACACGGCCGATTGTGTCCGTAAGGGACGCCCGACCAAGCTGGAGGTAACACGGGGATTCGAACCGGCGATCTCCATGTTGCTAGGCAACGGAATAGACCGCTACGCTACCCAGACGCCTCCCTCTCCTCCATCTTTGAAAACGCCGCATGACTAGAGTGACACACGTTAGGGTTTGTGATCTGAAAGTGTGCAAGCAGACTTGATATTAGTTTGCACCACTTTGCATGACAGAGCAGCGGCGGACAGCGGGGGACCGGGGATGCGGATCGTTTTTTTCAGTTGACTGATTCTGCTGTAGTTAGGCACCGAGGGAGGCACCGGCGTGTTGAAAATGCCTGTAAGTGGTATATCGTGTTTACCGGCGCGCCATACGAGCTGTAATGAAGTGATTACATTTGTTGATTTCCACACTTCATGAGTGCCCACTTTCGGTAGCAGGGAGTGTTCCCTTTCCCTTGTCTGGTGCAATATTCTAACCACGCTGTGGGAACTGTTGACATTTTCATTAAAGTTTAAATGCCACACTTGCAGCATGTCTTTTTGAACAACTCACAAACTCCATGTATTTCCATGCCTGTTAATTTATACATGGCTTCGCATGTTCACAGCCTCTCTTGGCACAGACGTGTTTTGATAAGTGACACAACTACATGACATAAAACGAACGTGGCCGAGGTGCTAAATACGCTGAGTGACTGGTGTGCCGTTGAACGTCTCGTGGGATTGAAGAATCGCAGGAAACACAGAAAAGTGTGCCTGCCAAAAAAAAACCCCAAAATCTCAACGACTGGCTGAATGAGAGGGAATCACACAATGAATACGTTATTTTTTTGTACCGGAAATGTTTGTAGGAATACTTGATGAACTATATCGATTGAAAGAGGTTTGTTCTCTGAACCGAAACCGACACTAAAAGAGAATAAGCCGCAAAACCATCAGATGACCGTGAACCGTATTTGTGTCAGATCGCTTCTGCTTTGGAGAAAAGACGATGTCTTTTGTGTGCTAGTGACTGCTGTCGTAAGTCGGTGCTACTCCGCAGTCATCACCGATTATCTCAAAGGATCTGAGCAGGGTAAAGGATAAAACCCATCTTCCAGCTGTAATAAAACGGATAATAAAGACAGGCGATACGGCACACACATGCGGGCACACACATGCAGGAGTGAATACGTTCAACAAGTGTGTGTGTGTGTGTGTGTGTGTGTGTGTGTGTGTGGTGTGTGTGTGTGCGTGTGAGAGAGAGAGATGCAAGTGATTCAATTTAGTCTGCAGCTGGCCTGCAAGTAGACAGTTGTTGTTTTCTGCTCAGAACTTAGATGATCACTGCTACCTGCAGAGAGGAACGCACATCAGCAGCTTCTGGACACGCTGCGTCTTCTAAACGTCTCCTGTGTTAATGGGCGCCATTTAAAAAGTGCAGTTGCAGTTCGGCGTGCATAAACTGATGAATCCAACATGTAGAGATGAAGCTCATTAAGACTCATCCGGTCGACGCTGAAGGCTAATGCATGCGTTCCCCGTACTTTTTCAGAAGGGGGCGGGGGGGGGGAGGAGGTAGATGATGGCAGTGAAATAAAGGAAAAAGCGAGAGTCTGAAAAATCTAAAACTGAAATTATGGTGATTATTCGGCTTTCTGCTTTTACAGCATGAGAGGAGAGCGACCTGCAATGAGACCCCATTGCTCCATCTCTCTCTCTCTCTCTCTCTCTCTCTCTCTCTCTCTCTCTCTCTCTCTCTCTCTCTCTCTCTCTCTCTCTCTCTCTCTCTCTCTCTCTCTCTCTCTCTCTCTCTCTCTCTCTCTCTCTCTCTCTCTCTCTCTCTCTCTCACCTTCCATGGACAAGTCTCTATGATGAGGGAAGCGATTGGAAAATGCACAACAACTTGGGGCGCTTTATGTTGTCCATCAACATTGAATTTGTCATTCATCAAAGCCCCATCCAGCGTTACTGTCAGTCTGTGTGCTCCCAAAATCATACTTGCACAGGCCTTTATATCAACATCCCCCTCCATCCATTATGTATTAAGAACGACCGGGATTTCACTTCTACCTAAAACGACCATAGGCGGTCAAAATGACCGCCGATTTTAAACTCAACTTTCTGTCAAGATAAAAACCCAATTGAGATATTAAAGCATTGCATATGCTAGTATGTCTGTTAAGAAATGACTGACACCAAAATTAACATTTTAACAACTTTAATTCTAATTTTAAAACAATTTAAAATCGCCGCCTGCCCAACGCCTGCAAATACTGCAGCGCCTCGGTGGTAGTCATGGTGCGTCTGAAACGGTGGCTGTAACCAGACATGTTGGCAATAATCAAAAATCAAATTTAGGCTATTCCTCTGCACTAGGCAACGCCAGTGTGTTTCTAGGACAGAGCAACGAGCTTAGCTATGGAAATGATGTGACCAACACACGTCATTAATAGTGACATGATGCGCACGATCACGCGCAAATTGTGTGCGGTCATTTTGACCGGTCATAGTCGTTTTAGTAGATCTTATCATAACTTTTTTTGTGTGCAATTGATCTAAAACTAATTTTAATACAAATATATGCAATTTCAGGAGCATTCAGTGAGCCGCAAGTCTGTATCTTATTTTTTTTCTCTTTCCACAAACTTATTAAACTTTGAAAATGCAAAACGGTCAAAATGACCGGCTTGGTCGTTCTGGCATCAGTACAGACTGCCAGCCAGTAGAGAGTCTGTAGTTCCTAATGTCTCCTGTCTGAAATTCCTTCCGTGTTGTTCTCATTTCCCCTTTATGCCTCCAAAGCTCACACGTTAGCAAAGACCATCACTCTTCCTCGTCGTGGAGAGATGTTTTGGGGCTAATTTTATGGAGGCTGATGCCATACTCGGAGCTGCATTAATTGTTATCATGCTCCTTCAATCGCCTCATTTAAAAGGTCTTTGCCTAATTTAATGGGTCACGGAATGAACTTCTCAAAGTGCTGCCGGGAGCAAAAATTTAGAGTCACTCATCAAACGGCTAAAAATACCCATATGGACTACTTTTTGCTTTTTTTCTTTCTTTTTTTGTGTGGCTTTTTTACATTCAGTGTTGCTGCAGGGGGACACATTACGCTCAGGTTAGGGCAGATTGGGGGGGGGGCATGGCAAAACAGATGAGATGCCTTTTCCACATCGTGTTGGAAGGGCATCATATGCTACATATTGTGACCTATGACAGCCTGTGCAGTTTGCAGCGGACTGATACAGCACACATCAGCGTGTGTGTGTCCATGTAAACTACAGATGACGTCATCATCACAAGTCCGTACTTAATCCAGTTACACAATAAATGAATGAAAAAAACAAAAAAAACAAAAACAAACCTTGTCATCCCAAATAACCATAACAGACAGTGTAAATGAGAGGCAAGAGTATTTTCAGAGCTGAACAGTATTCATTTGTAATTACAACAACATATCATTTTCACTTTCTAACTATCGTTCTTGCGGGGGGGGGGGGGTGGGGGGGTGCGTGTTTCTGCTCTGTGGATGTTAACTTCCTACCGGCCGACCTGGCGCTCATTAATCACTAGAATCACAGTTGCTACGGTCTGTTCAAAAATCCTTCTGCGGGGGGGCAAAGCTCAGCAAATTCAATCATTTTAGCAGCAATGCACCAATTACGCACATAATCACACCAAAATGCGAAGTGATTTGTTTTTAGTAATTCGGTCGTTTCTGCACTTTGAAGTTCATTTTGCTGTGGTGACGCAGGGCGTGCAGAACAGGTTGGCGCAGGGGAAGGAAGTGGGTTTTGCATTCAATAGCCCTCAAAGAAAAAAGTAGTGAAAAGTAAAGTGAAACTGCTGAGACATACAGTGCAAGAGCCTGTGTGTGTGTGTGTGTGTGTGTGTGTGTGTGTGTGTGTGTGTGTGTGTGTGTGTGTGTGTGTGTGTGTGTGTGTAGGTGTGATAGCAGGGACCTGCTGCAGTTATAGCGGGTGCACGGTCATAAATCAATGTCGTGTTTTATTTAGAGACATGACCAGCTCTCCCCCAGCTCTCCCCTCCTATCTCTCTGCCTCCCCCGCTACAGACATGGAACACGGCACACACATGAAAAGCACAAGCTGTGGCATTTGATATCAGCATGACAACCAAATCATCACAGAAGCCACGACCATTTCCTTCTCTCCCTGCAGTCACTTGCTCCTCTATCTCGCTGACTATCGCTGGTTTTGAAGGCAGCGCCCCCTCTGTTACCTTCAGCTGTGACAGTTACTCACTCTCTTTTGTGAGGAATTCATAAAATCACGACGATGATGGCACCTTCACCGTGCTTTAAGGAGACTCATTACAGAGGCTGTGTCTTTGTTTCTCCCGCTTTCCTTCACGGACGCACACATACCTGCATGCTCACACACACACACACACACAACCTGTAAGTGTGTAAACATTTGTAGGCACGCACGCACGCACGCACGCACGCACGCACACACACACACACACACTAACAACTGTGTGTGTGTGTGTGAACTATAGGCATGTGTGGATAGACACACACACACACACACACACACACACACACACACACACACACACACACACACACACTTATTTTCTTAAGGTTGTCCGTTGTGTCTGACGATGACAATCCTGCCTCTGTCACTTGTGAGTCTTCTTATGGCTGTAAAGCCCAATCCGCGATCCACACTGTTTGCCACAGACAGAACAGGTGAGATCACTGACTGGGGGTGTAGGTGTGGGTACTGGTTTCATGTCTCTTCAGACGTCTACTCGTCCGTCGATCAGCTCAGTCCTCCTCGAGCTTTTGCACCCCTTGTTTGACAAGAGCTGCCCGCCAGATGGAGCGTTAGGCAGCAGTGTCTTCCAGCTGGCTCGGGTTCAGGCCGCACTTCTTTATATGTCTTCAGCTGGTCTTTGTACCGTTTTTCTGGCCCCCTGCCAAGTGGCGGCCAAGCTGTAGCTGGCCATACAGCACTTTACGTGGTAAGCGCTCCTTCGGCATACTGATGACGTGACCGAGCCAGCGAAGTTGGTGCTGGGTGACGGTAGCCTCCATGCGGATGCAGTTGGTCTTGCGGAGTATTTCAGTATGGGGCACTCGGTCACGCCAGGTTATCCTCAGGATGCATTGTAGGCATCTGATGTGGAAGGCCTCAAGCATCCTGAGGTGGTGGCTGTACAGGGTCCACGCCTCACAGCTGTAGAGGAGAGTCGTGATGACAACTGCCAAGTAGACAGATATTTTGGTGTGGAGGTTGAGGTCTTTGTTTTGAAAGACCCTTCTCCTAAGTCTGCCAAAAGAGGATGATGCTTGTTTAATCCGGTTTTGTATCTCTCTGTCGATGCTGCAGTCGCCAGAGGGGAAGCTGCCCAGGTATTTGACGGATTCCACTGTTGCGAGTGGTTTTATCGGAGATGGTGAAATTTGGTGAATACGATGGAGGAGTAGATGCCCACTGGCATACTACTTCAGTCTTTGCCCACATTTATAGAGAGCCCAGCCTACCATACGCCCTTGCAGCAACTGCAAGGGTAGCTTGCAGTGCCTCTGATGTGTGGGCCACAACTGCACAGTCATCTGCGTACTGTAGCTCGATGATGTGCTCAGATGTCATTTTGTGACCGCTTGGAGCCTACGGATGTTAAATAGGTTTCCATGTAGTATGAAGTCCACAGTAACCCCACTGTCCTTCCTGATTTCCTTGTGGAGCAGCAATGTCATACACAGGAGGAAGATGTTAAAAAGAACTGGAACAAGGATGCACCCCTGACATACCCCGGTGCACACCCTGAAGGGCTCGGATTCCTGGCCTCCAATGGTCACACGTGCCATCATCCCCGCATGAAATTGTTGAAGGATGTTGACAAACTTTCGTGGGCAGCCAAACTTCAGGAGACATTCCATAGGATGTCCCTGTTTACTGTCGAAAGCCTTTGACAGGTCGATGAAGGCTATGAAGAGGTCCTGGTGTTGTTCCCTACACTTCTCCTGGAGTTGCCGTGCTGTGAACACCATGTCCACAGTACTCCTATTCCTCCTGAACCCACACGGTGACTCAGGCAACAGCTCCTCTGAGAGGTTTTTTTTACCAGCCTGTGTAACATGACTTTGCCAGGACTTTTCCAGCAACAGCCAGTAGTGAAATGCCATGGCTGTTGCCACAGAGGGACTTGTCTCCGTTGCCTTTATATATGGAGATGATGTTAGCATCCCTCCACTGCTGAGGGATGGTTTCGTTCTTCCATACGTGTGAGATGAACAGGAAAAGTGCACGGGTGCAGAGGTAGCCTCCCTGTTTAAAAATCTCTGCAGGGATACTGTCAGGGCCAGGGGTCTTGTTATTTTTCAGTGACCTAACTGCACAATGAACCTCTTCAAAGGTTGGTGGAAAGGTCAAGGTCTTGGATGATGGGGCGGACAGGTAGTTCATCCAAGATCGAGGGATCTGTTGGTTAGGGCTGGTTCAAAACGGTCTCAAAATGTTCTGCCCATTTTTTTGTGATGAGTTTCTGATCCTTTATGAGGGTGGTGCCATCATCAGACTTCAAGGGGGAGACAGAGCAGTTTGTTGGGCCATAGATGGTTTTCACTGCATCTTAAAAGTTGTGCATATCGTTCTATCGGCATGAGATTGTATTTCATTTGCCTTCGATATCCACCACCCATTCTGCAGGACACGCACTTTTGACTGCACCTCTCTCCTGGATGCTTGCCGTTGTTGCCGGAGTGCAGCTGATGTAGGATTGTTGAGGACAGCACTGTGTGCTTTGTGCATGCCTTTGAATATGGTAGTTATTGTGCCTGTGTTGTCAATGAACCAGTCCTGGTGCTTTCTGCTCTCGTAACCGATGGATTGGGATGCTGCCTCATAGAGGCTGGAGCTCACAGAAGACCATTTCCTATCAATGGAATCATCTGTGCTCTAGAGAAGCTCAATGTCTTCCAGGTTTCAGCCAGAGAGAGGCGGAGATTATTCTGGACCTCAGCCCTTTTCTAGCCAGGTACAGTCAAGTCTCTTCTTTCCTGACCTTTGAAGACAAACAGCAGGGCGTACCTTCACCTGGAGCCTGGTCATGATGAGCCGGTGACCTGTCCAGCACTCGACACCTCTCATTGCACGAGTGAGTGAGATGTCTTTTATATCAGTACGTCTCACAATGATGTAGTCCAACAGTGCCAATTTTTGGAACGTGGGTGCATCCAGGATGTTTTGTACTTATTTTTTAATTGAAAGAGGGTGTTTGTGATGGTTAAGCCATGCTCAGCACAGAGGCTTAGCAGCCGCAGACCATTAGCATTGACTTTCCCAATGCCATGCCCATCAATGACACCGCTCCACACCTTGTTGTCCTTCCCCACTCTGACACTGAAATCGCCCAGCAAAAAGATCTTGTCCTCCTTGGGTATACGACGGAGAGCCTCATCTAGTGACTGATAGAAGCGGTCCTTTACATCATCCTCTGATGGTAGAGTTGGTGCATAGGCACCTAGGAGGGTGGCATAGCGTTTCTTGGCCAGAGGGATCCTGAATGAAATGAGCCTTTCACTTAATGCCAATCGGTGGCTTCAGTGAGTCTTGGTAGGAGGCTGTTTTTTATTGGAAGTCCCACACCATGTTGATGTTGTCCTCCTACAGGGTGTCCCCTTCCAGAAGAAGGTGTAGGTGTCCTCCTTCAGGAGCCTTGATCCAGGAACCTGGTTTTGCTGAGTGCAGTGATGTCAACATTGTAGCAGTTGAGTTCCGCTGCAATGACTGCTGTCCTTCGCTGAGGTCTTTAGGCATTAACGTCCAGCAGAGTTCTTATGTTCCATGTTGCCAGTTTAAAAGGGATTATTTTCTTTTGTTTATTTTCACCACCGAGTGGAATGTCCCGATAGGTGCGGTAGCCTATCCAGGATATTTTGAGTGGGCAATGTTTAGGCCACCTTTTGTAGGCCCCTCCCCAGTTGGGGTGAGCAGTGTGGCTCCTAAATAGGGCTGCTCAGTCACACGGGTCTGCCGAGAGCAGCTGCTACGCAAACCCAGCTGCTGGCAACCATGAATAGCCCTGTGCCGCTGGCGTGCAGGGGTCTGATTAGGAGCTTCCAGTGCATTCATACCTGCTCCCGTCACCAGACACCCTATCGCCGCCAGACTTTGATCCATTTTCCGGTTGCTGGTCTCACCGAGGCAGAGGTGGATGCCTGCGCAAAGAGATTATTTAGAGTGCCGTTGGGGGTGCGCATGTCCCAGCAGCACTTCTTCACCATGAGAGGGTGGGATCTGGTGGCAAGGAGAACCCAAGATGACCAGCACTCTTCCACAGCTGCAGGAGGCTGCTGGAGCTCCAGTCTGTTGGAGGACCGCCTATCGTGCGCCACCATGCACGTTGCTTTTCTCTCAGGGTATGCTCCCCAAGCCTTTGTCATCCTAGACTTAGCCACAAGGCAGCGAGACAGTGCTTGGTCAATGCCAGGGCGTGTCCACTTCACATGGGCCTGCACATTAGACCTCTGGGGACCACTGTAGCGCCAAGATCCCCTACAGTTTAGCCAGGGACGGCAAGGTACCAGGTACCGTGTGTGGCCACAAGGAGGCACTGCAGGAGTCTTGGCGGTAGAGAGGCTACGTACTGGCAGGGGAGAGTTACGCACTCGGCTCCTCTTTTCACCTTCGCAAAGAGGGCTAGCCGGCCGCAGTAGCTGAAAGCAGAAAGTAGCAAGAAGAAGCAGCATGCATTAACTACAAGCACTACTACCGCACTGACGCATCACACGCCTTGTGCGTGCGCGCGTGCACACACACACACACACACACACACACTAACAAATTTTCTGTGGGGCTATAGGCATGTGCAGACAGACAGACAGACAGACACACACACACACACACACACACACACACACAAACACACACACACTCAAGCACATTCTTAGAGACGTTCCATCTTTTAACAGAGTGTAAAAACAAGAGAGGCTTGCGTTAGAAACTTTGGCTGCGAGCTCTCTGTGGACTGTCCTGATAAGACTATCAGTCCACGGCTGACTGACTGATGTACTTGGTGAAGCTGTGGCCATTTTCCTCTGCAGTCGTTTTACAGATTACTCAGACCGTCTGTTCGCCACATTTTAGGCTGATTGTTGTTGGTTAAAGAAAACAGCCTTGGATGATACAGACTTTCAAAGGGGAGTAATATTCAAATATTTACAGTGGGAATAAAAGAACAGCACCCAAACCTTGGATGAAAACATCCTATAATGATAAATGAATGCCTTAGAAGGTGTTTCTCATTGATAGTTAGGAAACACAGGATTGAGTTCCCGCGTCTCCTCCACAGACGTCATCATCATTGCTGAGAAAGTGGTTGTGCCATAGTGTTGTTTGGAAAGATGCCTTTTTTGGAAGAAATTCATTTTGTTACTTCATTCATTGGCATGCCTCGATGCAAGACAGTTCACCAGATATCCCATAAAGCCTCCCCTCTTCTAACAAGACACAGGCACCCCCACCCCCCCACAACATCACATTCACACCACGGCACAACATTCACCCCAGCACCGTGAGAACCTCCTCCTGTCTCTTCAGTCACGTCATGCGCTCGGCTTCCTCGAAACTCTAATCACATTAGCACGACACCCCCCCCCCAATAATCTCCAGTGACTCCAGCGGCACACTTATTGATTTCCTTTTTCCAATCGCAGTTTTGTTTCTTTTACAACCAGGAGAGCCAGCACAAAGTATAAAAACATTTTCTCGAAGTCTTAACTTTGTTTTTTACTTCAGGTGACCCCATTGAGTATAGCCTGCTATGCACCAACCCACCTGTCATTTCCATCCCCCGCAACCAACACCCCTACCCCCACCCTCCCCACCCAGCCTCATATGCCCCTACCATATTACCGTCCCCTCTAGTGTGATGAGAAAACTTATGCATCCAATATAACTTGAGAGACCCAAGTCCCCATTTTCCCCTTACCTGTAACTCAGTACCAAATACCTCCCTGGGGCGCTCCTGAGAAGCACTTTCCCTCTCCGTGGTTGTAGATCAGAGCAGGGGGAGATAAGGCCCCGGCTCCAGGTGAGCTCGCTAGCAGCAAGATGAACATCAGCAGAGGGCGGCGGCGTTTCCGATAGAAATAGTCGCGCACCAGTGTATACCACCTAACGCATGGCACCCTTCCTTCCATAAATACCTTTCTCATTGGCAAACTATTAATCCCTTCCTCCCCTTATCAGAAATGACATTCCTCCATTTTCTCAATCCCTCATTATTTCAGTTGGCAACATAAAATGGAACCTAGCAAGAGTGTTGATCAATCATAGTTTTTCATTCCAGTGCCTCCCCTATAACAGCAAAATTGCATGGTATTGTATGGAAGATGACGAAAATTATACTGAACCTAGAATTAAATACCATATTTTGAATCCATTACATCATTCTGTTAAAATTTTTCAATCGTGTTTTCCTTTAGTACTATCATAGATTATTAGAACCACCATGGTCATTTTGTTTTGTACCTGTGTGCTGAATTCGAGTGATTTTTGCATATCAAAGTTTGTACAACCTCTAATGCAATGCGGTATTTTATGCAAAATATTTCATCAAGGTTCACATTTTCCAATTGCTTAATCTTCTTACCAGACAACAAGGCTACAGGCAGTGGAAAACCTGGGCAGACAGTTCTGAATTTCTAAGTGCAAGATTACTATCCTAGTGGTGGTGCACTTGCTCTCATTCTCCTGCACAAACACACACACACACACACACACACACACACACACACACACACACACACACACACACACACACACACACACACACACACACACAGACTTGCAAACAAAACTTTGACACCCCCACCCTCCACCCCCCCAAAAAAAGAAAAAAGGACAAAATCCATAAATAGAAACACAAACAGCTTTCTGATATATTTCTAAAGGTGGTTTCTGGGTTTATTTGTGCGGGTGTGCCGGGATGGCAGGTTGTGTACCGTATCTGAATAAATCAGACCACAAGGAAACTACATAGATACACCATCCTCAGCTCCGGAGCATGCATGCCATTATGTGGTTACACAGCCATTTAAGGAAAGTCGGGATATGAATGCTAATCCTCTGCTACAGAGCAGTTTGATATCATGACTAAATACACGTTGAATTAAATTCCCATCCTTGTGTCAACAACTCTGTTTGCCATATCATGCAAACTGTTAGGGCTTTGTTATTTTCTCTGTTTATACAAGTGGATGAGTTTGACAGTTGTAAAAATGGTATAAAAAATGTCACATGGGCTACCCTGGCTCACAGTCACGTACAGTATGGTCTAGCTCTAGTCTGATATGAAATACAACCCAAAAGAGGGCAATTTTCTGCATGCGGTGTGTGGAACAGAAGGCTCCGCCATGGTCCCAGTTTTGTCATTTCCTCGTGACACTTGAGGTAGGAGTCGGATGTGTGGATGTAAATGGTAGCGTGACACCAGAGCTTCACAGGCTGGGGGGCACATCTGGGTCATAATGGAGGGAGATTGAGCAAATGCGAAAGGAGGGGATTGGAAGACGTATGGTCGGTGAGCAGATTTATCTGCTTGAGCAGTGTTCATCACTGTTCCTCATGTGCTATTTTATCCTCTTGCCCCCCCCCCACACACACATCTCTTGTTCCCATGTTCATTCAATGGGCTTCATCTATCTCTCTCAAACTTTCTTCCGACCAGCCAAACAGGCAGACAGACACAGGCAGGATGTAGGTGTTAAGGTCAGAGAGGGTTTACAAAGCATGAGGTAGACACTGAAATGGTACTCTGAATCAACTCCGTGTGAAATGAATCCGTGTTTTCAGCAGGCATGCAGGCTGGCACCGTGAGTTGCACAAGCTTATGAAAAGACACGTGCTAGGCCCAAAGAAAGGCCATTTCTGCTCACCAGTTTTTCCTGAAGAGGACGAGCCTCAGAAGATAAGCTCAAAATGAGGATTGCACAAAAACCTGTGGGAAGTGGTGTTGGCCGAATGGGTTGGGCGACTTCATATTGTATGATTTGGAATAATTTGCAAAATCTAGTCTATCTCGTGAACTATCAGCACTGGGAATTAAGAGATTTCTTAATTGAGGTACACTAGTTTGATTTGAAAAATATTACCGGGTAAAGAAATCAGATCATGCTGAGACGGATGCAAAGCCCAAGCACTCCCCCCCCCCCAGAAACTGTCGATACCTATGGACGCCCTGAGAGGCAAGTGAGAGGAAAAAAAAATCCTGGTGATCCATTTCTGCAGAACCCCCTAAGGGTCATGGTGGGGATTTCTTATGGAGCTACGGAGCGGCCAACGAAGGGTCAGAGGGGATTACTTTTTTTTTTGGAGCTACTTTTGCATTCCCTTGCAATACTTTTGCGTTAAGTCTGATCTCAATTATTTTTTTTCTCCTGTGTTTATAACTTAAGAACAGGTGAAAAGGTTTTGCCAGGATCATTTTTCCAAGTTACTTCTTTCCTCTGTGAAAACACTTGGAAAAAATTGTCAGGTGAATTTTTTTGTTGTCAGGATAATTTTTTCCAAGTGTTTGTTGTTGTAATACTCATTTCGGCCACGGGAGGCTGAAGTGCACCACTACCCCATGTTCTAAATAGGGCGTCGATGTTTTCTTCCAGGTGAGTTTTAATGTCTCCATTCACTCTAAACACAAGGAACATATATTGTGTGACAGCAAGTTATGCAGCATTACTGTCAGAATCAGTCATGTCTTTCTTTTGGCTAGAAATGCATTTTAACCAGCGATAATTTACTGTTAGCATTAGCTATACTTACATTAGCCGTTAGCCTGCGAAAAACATTGTTCATGGCTAAACAACAGCTACAACCTAGGTTAAGTCGAATGCATAGTTAGCATTAGTTTACTGTAATGTTAGTCACGGTAATGGGGACACTTCACCCCTTATGAGTGGGATGTTTTACCAAGATAAAAAAAAAATCCCACTAACCCTAATCCCACTCATAAGGGGACTCCACTTTGAGAATCACTCTACACCACTGCAAGAGACAGTGGTTCTTCTAACGTGTACTTTCTAAGCAAAACACCCAATTATTGGTTAACGTGTATGTGATGTCTGTCTGACATCTAACTAATAAGAACACACACCACCAATTCCGAACTCTCAGTAGCCTTTAATAAGCTGCTTGACCACGTAATGCACCCAAACACAGCGCCCAACTTCCTGGTAACGTCACACATCACAAATCCCGCGACAGCTGTACTGATGCGTTCGCGGTACCATCACAGTAGGAGATTCCATACATTACATCTCCCCCTCAAAGATGCGTCCCTCTCCATAACTGTCACACAAAAAATGTACATACATTTTTATATACCTTTTTATTATTATTTATTATTTTATTTCTACTTTTATATACATTTTCCCCTTTTCCCCCCCTCTAAAACAAAATGTTCTCACAAATCCAGCCGAGGGGCTGGCTTACTCACTCTACCTAGCGAGTCACAGTAACTGTGTGTGTGTGTAGCTGCTGCTTCAGCCAAGGTGTCTGTGATTGTATGATCAGCGTTTATTTCAGTCCCAGAATCTCCAGTCGCCTCTACAGTAACTGACTCTGGATATATGTGTGTGTTGGCTGGTACTGTGGGTGCACTTAAGAGATGATGTCGGTTTCATCTGTACTGCCCCCCCCCCCCCCCCCCCCTTGAGCCGTGTCCACCACATAAGATCTAGGGAAGGAGCTGGCTTCACGGACAGTACCTGGTGTTGTCCATTGTTTCTCATTGTCCGGTTTCATGAGAACACTGTCTCCTGGGGTCAGCAGAGGTAGACTCCTTACCCTGTTCCTAAGGGTGTAGTGGTATGCCTGCCTCTTCTTGGCGGCTGCATCTGCCTGTCTGATTTCTTCCTTGTCTGGCCAGCTTGGGTCCACGTTCTCAGACAAGGTGGGTAAAGTTGTCCAGATTTCTCGACCCGTCAGCAGCTTAGCAGGACTGACTCTGGTGGAGGAAGAAGGTGTGGCTCTGTATACCATCAAAGCCAGAAGGGGGTCTTCCTGCCTAAGGATCTCTTTTGCTACCTGTACAGCCCTCTCAACTTGGCCATTACTCTGGGCATAATGTGAACTAGATGTTACATGAATAAAGTCATATTTCTCGCTAAACTGTCTGAACTCCTCTGAGACTAGCTGAGGTCCATTATCTCTTACTAGCACTTCTGGAATACTATACCTTGCAAATGTGGCTTTTAGTTTTTCTATGAACTGGCTACTGGCTGTCATGGGTAGGTGTAGAAATATGACTTTACTCATGTAACATCTAGTCCACATTGTGCCCAGTGTAATGGCTAAGCTGAGAGGGCTGTACAGGTAGCAAAAGGGATCCTTAGGCAGGAAGACCCCCTCCTGGCTTTGATGGTATACAGAGCCACACTTTCTTCCTCCACCGGAGTCAGTCCCACTATGCTGCTGATGCGTCAAGAAATCCGGACAACATTACCCACCCTGTCTATCACGGATGTGTTCGTCCCTTTTGTCGCCCTTTTGTTGCCATTAGCGTAGAACACACCATGTCAAATTGCCTCATAAACGTAAAGTACCTGGCGGATATTGTGTTAAAAAGAAAAGCCAAGCTTAATTTGGTGCCCCAAGATTTGTTAGTTTTACATCATCTATTTTTTTTGTTACATTATATTCTTTATGAAGATGTACATTCAGTGTATATTGTGTTATACATGCTGTGCACTTTATATTTACCATCTGTATTTCTATACCTTGTTCTATAGCTAAACAACCTTTGCAGACAAATTAAACCTAAACTCAAGCATGAAAATGTAATTGCAAAATTCTGGACTAAGGGAGGCAATGCGGTGACAAATTAATTCATGCACTTTTGGGTAGCAGAACATTGAGCTGTCCCTAATTGATGTTTTAATTTCCAAAATGAGGCACTGTGCCTTCAATAAGAATTGAATCATGTTCCACATATCCCTCTCAATTGTAACAGTTAGCCTATTACTTGAAAACAGTGAAAATGAAAATCAGTGAACATGGGTTTGCTGACTTCAAGGGCTTCAGACATGAAGAGACCGTTCCCCCTGAACCTAATTTGAATGTTCGCGAATCCACATTGTTCTAAATCAGTTGCTGCCAGAGAGATCAAAGTGGGGTGATGCTCGCATTTTATAGTTTTCCCTTTGAAATAAACGGAAATTATGTTTTTTCGCACTCTCGAGGGTCGTGTCTAAATAATGTCTGACGCTGAACTGAGCAGAACACGCCGGTTTCGTTGACCCCGGCACAATGTGAATTTTAACCGCTCGCTAATCACTGTTACTCTAAATCAAAATGAACAAGGACTCGACTTGGTTTCTTTCAACATGAAGGTGTTGCGTTCTGCTCCGATGGGTCCAGCGTATCTCAGCTCCCAGTTGCAATGCATTCTCAATGGGAGAAACATACTGTAGACAATACAGTGAGTTAATTGTTGATGCTAACCACTAGCAGTAGTGCTGAGTAATTAGTTTAAAAATTTTTTTTTTTTATTGAGTTTCAATTAATTTCATTTCACATTTGGAAGTAAGTGACGGTAAACCGTATATAATTAGCAAGTGTATAAAAACAGATAGGATTTCCAGAGTTGCCTTTAAGGTTTGAAAAATCATCACCAACAGATGGCTACCGTCTCTGCTGGAAAGCAATTGCGCCCGCTCGACCCACTCTGTGCATTTTCAAGCCAGTCTATCGACAAGCTCCACTTGAGGTAGAATGAGTGGGTCAGGATGTGGGGAGGGGTGTGCACCCCATCCCTGGCTCATATGAGACAACCTTAATGGAAAAAACAGCCGGAGCTGAAATGTCACCTCAGCTGCTGATGGACTCATGCAAGCTTCTCATCACTTCATGGCTTAGCTGACCAAACAGCCCAAAACAGATAATAATGCTATGCAGTTAGTGTGTGTGTGTGCTTGTGTGTGTGTGTGTGTGTGTGTGTGTGTGTGTGTGTGTGTGTGTGTGTGTGTGTGTGTGTCTGTTTCCTATCTATGCATGTGTGCGTGTGTGTATTATTTGTGTGCAGTTGTAGGTTGATGATTCGTGGCAAGATTCTGTCCACATTTATCAAACAGCATGGTTTTTAAAAATTTCTTTGCCGTTCACCACCTCTCGCGTCCCATTTCTTAATAACGTCGCAGACATGGCAACATTCTCCATTTCCAATTGAAGATTTTCTCTCTCTTTTATTTCCTCCATATCCTCGCATGCACTCTCTCATTTTTCCCGTTCTAACATGACTCTCCCGATGCTCTCACCCTATGTTCTTGACCTCATTGTCTGGTAATTGCCTTAACGACAGAAAATGGAGGCATGTTTCTATGGAGACAATAAATCTGTCATGTAGTGAATAATATATATTTGCACAGCAATTTTGTGCTCCACTGACCCCAAAAGTCTAAGCCAGCAAATAAATTGATAAATAAATAAGAATGAAATCCTCCGCTGCCAATTAGACCATGACTGCACCTACAAGTTTTAAAGTGCCAGTGTTTCCGTGTCTGCGAGAAAATAATGAACCTATTTAAGGAGTATACAGCCGCTATCATACTTCTGCGCATTAAAACTGACACAAGATACAAGGTTTTAGAGTCATCTGTCATATCACAAATTTGAAGAGCAATACTCCGTGAAGGCAAATACTTTCTCTTTTTGCGACCGGTGGCTGCGGTGCCCGGCTCTGAAAGAAATGTCTTTCACATCCATTATATGAGCTTGAATCATCATTACACATCCTTCTAAAGCGTTTTTGGTGACGGAGTAACATGCCGTACTGTTAAATGGCTTGACATGCACCTCGATGTGTGTAGCTTTGCAGTTTGCTATTGGATGATCCTGATAGACTTGGTAGAAAGGAGGCACTTTAGTTTTGTTTTTGTTTTTGTTTACTTTTTTTTAAGACAAAATTTTTTGTTTGTTAAGCTTTAACCACTGGAATTTTTTGAATTGGTTTGATATTTTTATGCTTAAATGGGGATAATGAGATCTTCCCTGTAATGAAAATCGGTTGCCTCTGCAACAGAGAAGCGGTCAGTCAGTTTCTTCATGCGGTTCAGCCACAGTTGCTGTACAATGAGAAATCTCTCCATAATATAAACCCATTAACCTCTTCCTAAATTGGCCAATCTAAATTTTGTCAAGCCTGAAATTGTCGTAATTAGAAGCAAAAAACTCAATCATGTTGCCGCATAATTAATTTTCTCTTGCAAGTTAATTCTGTTATGGACAGAGAGGCAGTGATTGTGATCAGTCTCTGGAGTGAATAAGAATCGAGACCTAAAACAACAAGCCAGTTTAGGTATGGAATTCTCTTTATCACTTACATGTGGTGTCTTGCACATGCTGGCCGCCCTGCGATCGACCTACCTAATATCATAGATGCCACGTAAGAGCCATATTGAAATGTCTCCTCTTTACTCCACCACCGAAGAGCTCAAGAAAAAAAAACTAAACAACACTTTGTTATTCATCATTACAGTGCAATGTCGATCTCCACAATTTCATTTCCATTCCCATTTCTGCTAGACTTGCCTTGTGCTGCTTAATAAAACCTACTTCCTCCTCGTTGTAAATTTGATTTAATGTTTTTCAAATTGAGTCACGCTGCTTTTCTTCCTTTTTCTTCTGCGGATGATTTTCCTAGCTGGGGGAACTAATAAATACGCAAGAGAGCAAATATTGCTCTGTGTAGTTCACTTGCAGCTAATTTCCATAAATAAGCAATTACTATTAAAAAAAATTCAAAAACAAACAAGATGTGATGAAACATTTTTCCAGTCCTAAAATAGAATTATACTTTATAAAACTTTTACCTCATCTTTCAACGAGGATTTCAGGGCAGCATCAGTATACAAATGCACGGATGTCAACATTTCCTTTTGTTCTACAAAATCCAGGAAACTTTTTTTTTTTCATTTCAAAGACTGAGGTTGGTGTGTGTTTATACACCGAAGCAGCTTGACAGAGAATACGTTCATCTATTTGATAAGTTTCCCCTTTTACTCTTTAGCCATAATAGGTAGGTACATTAAAGTGTTTACATCATGCCAAGTCGTGAAAGTAAAGGCACTAAAATAAACATTGACTTCACTTTTATTTCGGGACAACTGCACGAAACAGGAATATCTCGACAGCACCTTCAAACGACAAAGCAATCTTCCCTTCCCCCGTAAAAGGCCACCACCATCTCTCTGCTCTCATTTCGTTCGCTCTCCCTCTGCTCTTCCTCCTGTCTGACATTCATGAGCAAAATTTCCCACCGTTCAGATGTATAGACTCCTTAAAATACTGTGTCTCGATGAACAGAGCAAGTAACATGTCCCTTTATCCTCCTTTTTGCCGGCCCTTACAACGGTGGCACCGCTCTCTCCGGGGTCACACAAGGTGACTGGTCCTGCTTAGAAGAGAGATGTTGCTGTGAACAACACACACAATATAAGAGCTAACACGTCAGGCCAGGACTCCATAGTCTATACCCATCTACAGGCCAGTGGCCACTCTTTCAAGGATGAGAATGTGCACATCCTTGATGGGGAGGAGCACTGGTTTGAATGGGGAGTCAAAGAGGCCGTCTATGTGAAGAGGTAACGACCATCCCTGAACTGAGGTGTGTGGGTGGGTGGGTGGGGGCTAGGAGTACATCTGTTGCCATCTTAAAATGCTGCGATTGCAACTATTCTCCAATCTTCTGTGAACAGTACACATGGCCATTGTAACTCTAGTTAATGGTCACAGCAATTTGCATATGAAACCAATCGTTGGTTTCGGTTGTTATGCCACTGTATCAATGAGGATTTCAACGAGGATTTCAGGGCAGCATCAGTATACAAATGCAGGGTGGGGACACCTGCAGTCAGTTGAGACTGAAGAGGTTACTTGGAGTGATAAAACATTTCTCTCAATAAAAGTTGTGCCCAGATGAACTGATTCACCTTTCTGTGATTTCCTTACATGGATTATTGAGCATGCATAAAGACATATGCTGCTGTGAAATTACATGCCAGTGGCATGGCGAGGGGATCTAAAATAAGGATGACAGGGGAAAGAAGATGCCAATTTGATCCACCAGAGAACGGAGCGAGTCACCGATTCACAGCATGATGGCTTTTAAGCTTCACTTTTCAACCATAGATATACATATTCCTGTTATGCTGAACCGGTTGATGATCAAACTAAACATAAGCAGAGTAGACGTAAGAGCGCAAGTTGTTAGTACTTTTTATATGTTTAAATTATGTAGAGTAAACTGCACACTATGGGGGCTTACGATTCCATACATAGAACGCAGCATGCACTCCATTGTGTGTTATGTTACTCTTGGCAGCCTTGCATCCAAGAAAGAGTGAGTCTTTGTAAACCCAGAAGAAGAACCTTATTGTTTTCGAAATAGGAGGCAAGGCAAGTTTATTCATATGGCACATTTCATACACAAGGGCAATTCAAAGTGCTTCACATAAAGGCATAAAAAGACATTAATGAAAGAGTTACAGAAAAAGATTGATAACGAGAGGAATATTAAAAGATTAAGCTAATAAAATAAAAAGGAAATCAAAGGATAATGAAAATATATTAATCAAACAGATAAAGTGATTATTTGGTGAAATGCAGAGGTGAAGATGAACGTTTTTAACCTGGATTTAAATGAGCTCACATCTGGAGCTAATCTGATCTCGTCAGATGGTTTGTTCCAGTTGGGAGCTGCATAACAACTGAACGCTGCCTCCTCATGGTTGGTTTTTACCCGGCAGAGCAGAATCAGATGACCTGAGCAGTCTGAAAGGTTCATATTCTAATGGCAGGTCAGTGATGTGTTCTGGCCCTGAACCATTAAGAGATTTACAAAAAAGGAGCAGAATTTTATAATCGATACTGTGATGGATACCGGTGAAGGGATCTGAGAACTGGACTTATATGTTCAGTCTTCTTAGTCCTTGTGAGAACTCCAGCAGCACCTTTCTGTATGTGTTGTAGCCATTTGATAGCATTTTTGGGGAGACTGGAAAAAAAGTTCATTACGGTAGTCTGATCTACTGGAAATAAGGGTATGGATACATTTTTCCAAGTCTTTAGACATGAATCCTCTTATTCTTGCTATGGTTTTAAGATGATAAAAGCTGACTTTGTTACTGTCTTTATGTTGCAATTGAAATGTATTTCTGATTCTATAATAACCACATGATTTCTGGCTTGTCTTGTGGTCTTAATTGATAGGGATTCAAGGTGACCAATAACTTTCAACCTCTCTTTCCCAGAGTCAAAGACAGTGGGCTCAGTTTTATCTTTGTCTAATTGGAGAAAATTCTGGGACATCCAGTAATTAATGTGTTCCAAGCACTGGCAAAATATGTGTAAGGGACCACAATCACTCGGCGTGACCGCAATGTATATTAGAGCATCGTCTGCATAGTTGTGGAAGGAGACTGTTGTGTCGCAGAACTTGACCTAAGGGAGCGCATGTAAAGGTTAAATAGTACTGGCCAGAGGACAGAGCCTTGTGGGACCCCAGAAGTAATTTTTGTGCAATCAGATACCTAGCAGAACTAGAAGAACTTTGTCACTTTTGCTTTTTCCATTTTGATTTCGACTTAGCTCTTTACTGACACCAAGGGTCTCATATGCAGCGCTAAAAACATATTTTATCATATAACTGTTAAAAAATATGTTTGAGTTGGCAGACACCAGCTGCTGGTCCTCCCGCTTTGTTGTCTGCCATAGTACTTCAGAAAGTTTCCTCCTGGCCGGTTGTTTCCATGGAAATGACAAAGGCACAAAGAATTATAGGATGGTTTTGATAATTTGGTGACCATGAGTTCCACACTGAATATTTTTGTTGATGTAGTATGCATACACATATCTTCACATAATACATTTGCATCATGCATACTAAGATTTGCTTACTAATAGTGCGTCGAATTAAGTATCCGCACATGCATGTATGCACTCAACTGCATGCATGCAGGCACACACACACACACACACACACACACACACACACACACACACACACACACACACACACACACACACACACACACACACACACACACACACACAGACAGCTCCTTATGGACAGTAGTTATGCAAACAGCAGTTTGTTTTCCCTACGTTCGCCAAAGTCGTCGAGTTCAAATCACTGACAGCAATACATATTACCATCAGCCGCCAGGCATACATAAATGTTGGGAAATAACAGTTTAAATGTGACATGATTACAGTGGTTATCAAACAATACACACACTCACTGTGATCTCGTACAGCTACTGAAAAAAACCTAACTAGGCTTAGTTTACATTTCAAATCATCATTTGGATTTTTTGGAGACGATGTTAAGTGGAAAAAAAAATCTCGCAGTAATTTTTCAGTATAACTTCAAATTCTTCCTAAAAACCGGTTCAAATTACATTAATATGCACATTTTGAGAGCAAACCAACTCAGATATCGATAAAATAAGATGAAAGCAATGAGATTATGCTACTAAAGTGGAGTGATTCGGCGGACTATTTATTTCACGTTCAACCAGAGGATCGGTAATCTGCTGCAGATCATATTTTGAGACACAGACGATATTTGTACCATTTAAACAATGGAACAAGCAACCACAATAGTGTACATGTATGAACATGCACGGTATACACACACACACATGCACACCCACACATGCATGCACACACATGCTTTTGTAGCTTTAAAGGATTTGTTGGTTGACACACACCTCCGTGTCCATTCCCAGAGGCCTCATTAACAGCGCTGGTTGATAGCAAGGCTCACAGTAGCCTAAGAAACTGGAGACTGTTCACTGTACAAACAAAAGCCTCAGAGTGGGCATTACACAGACCCATGTACGCTTACCCAGGATATGCGGTTCTCACATGACACACGCACTTACACACCGGCACACATAACTTCGAGCTGCCACGTCTGACGTTATCCAGCTGAGTATCATTCATTATGCGCAGGCTGCACGGATTTTAAAGTTTAATGTGGTGTGATTTATTTATTTATTTATTTTGGGTTAGATTTGGTAGGGATTGGTATTTGGCGTAGTGTGCTAGTAGTGTGAGTTGTTGCGTATATGTGCTGTTCCAAAGCCCCCTCACTCTGACCTGGCTTGAATTTAATCCCTTTGTGTCCTGAGCTTTTGGGTCGGTACGGACCCCAAAACACACCCAACAGAAGGCTGCTGTGAATTCTGATTTCTCGGTGCTGTTCACGGTGCTGTTATTGTTCGAAAACATCAGAAAGCTTCTTTTTTTTTCTCTCTCTCTCTCCTCCTATGGTGCTGGTTCTGTATATAGTGCAGCTCACCATCGTCGTTTAAGGGAGTTAAGACCAATTTCCCCCTGGTGACTGATACACTCGCTGCATCCTGCCTGATATATTAATGTGGGGTAACAACATACAGAGACAATCTGCAAGACCGTTTCCAGCCCAGGATGAGAACTATCTAATGAAAAGGCAGTGAGATAATTATTACACAGCCTTTAACAATACAACAGAGATTTAGAGCACTGAGCGGGCTAAGGGGGTTGATAGAGAAAAAGAGCATTATATTGGGGAGGAAAAGAGAAAGAGAGAATAAGAATATAAAAAAAGAGGGAGAAAAAAAATCCAATAACTGTACCATGAGCGTATCCGCAGCACATCATCATTTCCATGGTGAGCGTTAGATATGTATCTGAACGCCGCCTGCCGCCTCTCTCTCAAGGCCAGCCAGCTTAAATAATGATGATTTTGCCTCAGGGACTGCTAGCTAAAGGAATGTATTTTCTAATTAGATAAAGCTACTTTCCCAATTTGCTGGCTGCTTAACCAGAAAGCATGGCAGAAAAGAGAAGCCTCAGAGCCACGCTGCCAATCCCCAGCCCCGGCACAGTCTATCACCCAGCACTCAAAATCACACCGTCACGCAGACAATACATTCTGTGTGTGTGTGTGTGTGTGTGTGTGTGTGTTTGTGTGTGTCTGTGTGTTTGTGTGTGAATTTCTGTGAATCTATGGACCCAAATCTGTTGTCTAACAAATCATCCACTGACAAATTATGGTAAACCAATTTTCCCTGTCTAGCCAAAGCAAAATTAAATTCATGTTGAATTAATTAGCCACAACCTCACATGTGTTTTTGTTACCCACAGATAATTACACAGAATAATCCCCCAAAAAATGATCTTTTCTTTTCCTTTTCATCTTCGTGTTCTTACCCTATTTGTTCAACCAATAATGTATATATGTGTGTGACATACAGCAATATCAGCAGGCAGACTGTGATAGATATTCAATGAATAAATGAACACTAATAAACTAAATAAATACACAGCAAGGTACACACAAGCTTAAATAGCGCATCCCACGACAGAACAATTGTATTTTTTCATATGTGCAGAATATGAATGGCTGTCAATTGTGCCAACATACACAATAATGGATCATGAGCCTGAGCCTATGGCAGATTCCAGGTTATTGACATTTGATCTGGAAATATGCAGCACAATTCAAACTAAGCATCGCGACGAAGAAAAGATAGTCAAAAGTGTGTCACCATGCAAGCACTTTACTGCATTTTAGTTTGATTTTAATACAGTCAAACTTGAATTTGGCTAGTCTTACGGTGTTCAGTCGATGCCGTTGCAGATGTAGCTCACACGTGTGTACAGCGCGGCCTGGGTACAGCAGCTCTGTGGAAGATACTACCTCCCAATTCAGATGTTACATGCTTATGTGTGTGTGTGTGTGTCTCCACAGAAACCAGCACGAACACAGACAAATACAGGCTCACATCCCCAAACAACCAAGTTACTGGGAGCAGGCACACATACACACAAACACCTATGCACATGCACATACGTATGCACACACACTCGCACACATGCATGCACGCAAAAAGCAAACATTTTCAACCTTAATTTTCTTTTTCATTTCTGTTCACAGAGAATTGGGGTTACGAGATGAGAAACAATATCACACATGGACAGACACTCTTAATTAGGAGTGAGATAGAGTTCACCTGCGGTGGATTTAATTCTGCTGCACACGGGAGAAGAACATCCAAGCCTTGGGTGGATAATCAAAATGGTATAATACTTCAAGCCTGCAGCCACCTGCACATAATCTAGACCCAGAACACAGCCTTCGCCTTTTGTCTGTTAAGATTAAATGGTACTTATGCGGATAGCGACCTTCAATTTCTCTTGCTTTAAATAGACACGTTCAAAATTGGTAATGCATCACTCAGTAGTGGGGCGGTTGTTAATCTCTCTGGTGGAGATGGGTTTATAGTGTCTGATGAGGAGATTTGACTTAAAATAACTTAGACTTGTCAAGGATTTTTTAATTTTTTTTTATTTCAAGTAGCTGGTTTTGTATTCGGTCTCTTTCCTGAGTTATAAAAGTCAGTGTTTTGAGCGGTCGCTGTGATGAAATTGCATTTTGTGTATTCTTGTGACTCCAACACACAGACCCAATGTGCATGTTAACACAATGCTGCACAACCGACACCACCCAGCATCACAGAAATGTCAGAGTTTGAACTCCAAAGCGGTTTCTCTTCAATTATTTACACAATCCAAACCGATAAGGTTGACATGAAGCTTAAACGTGTAGGCTTATATAGCGGCACATAAACCTTACCTTGTGAGCTAAAGGTAGCCAATCTTTCTGCTTACACTGGGGGAAGAAAATCATGGAATAAGAATGAGAGAGAGAGAGAGAGAGAGAGAGAGAGAGAGAGAGAGAGAGAGAGAGAGAGAGAGAGAGAGAGAGAGAGAGAGAGAGAGAGAGAGAGAGAGAGAGAGAGAGAGGGAGAGAGAGAGAGAGAGAGAGAGAGAGAGAGTGCGCGAGTGTGTGAGTCACTTTTATTGGCCGAGTATGATAACATACAAGGAATTTCACTTGATATGTTGCTCAAAGTTGCACATGACGCATGCCCATATACACAGCAAAATAAGAGAAGTAAAATATTAATAACTGAATATAATAAGTACAAAACAAAAACGTATGAGTGCAGATAGGGGTGCACTAGCAGTATAGGGGTGCGCTACAAGGCGGCCAAGATACGACCAGTCACTGTGAGGCATGAAGCATGTTGTATTTCACAGTAGTAAAAAAACAAATAATATTGAATAGAATACATCTATACCGGGGGCGTCTGGGTGGCATAGCAGTCTATTCCATTGCCTACCAACACGGGAGTCACCGGTTCGACTCCCCGTGTTGCCTCCGGCTTGGTCATGCGTCCCCACAGACACAATTGGCCGTGTCTGCGGGTGGGAAGCCGGATGTGGATATGTTTCCTGGTCGCTGCACTAGCGCCTCCTCTGGTTCGTCAGGACGCCTGTTCGGGGGGGGGAACTGGGGGGAATAGCGTGATCCTCCCACGCGCTACGTCCCCCTGGCGAATTTCCTCACTGTCAGGTGAAAAGAAGCGGCTGGCGACTCCACATGTATCGGAGGAGACGTGTGCTAGTCTGCAGCCCTCCCCGGATAGGCAGATGGGGTGGAGCAGCGACTTGGACGGCTCGGAAGAGTGGGGTAATTGGCCAAGTACAATTGGGGAGAAAATCCCCCCCCCCCCCCAAAAAAAAGAATACATCTATACCAAGTGCAATTTTCATTGGCTGATGATTCCTTAGCCTGCTGTTAGGTCTGACATCTTGATAATATTGAACCATTCAATCTGTGCTGTGTTTCGAACCGAACCCTGACCTGTTAGTATATCCGCATCAGTAGCCAGCACTGTTTAGTCCAGAATAATGTGTAACAGATGACCGTGCTGAGAAGATTGGAGCCTTTACAAAACTCCCAGTTCACCTCTGTGGACTGCTGGCACCGTGAGCCAGAGTCCTCAATCTGCCTGTCCTCCGCTGACTCAAATGAACAGTTGGACTAATGCATAATTATAAGTTATTACGGTGATAGTTCCTTTCTGCTGTATGGTAAAAAGTGCTTGCTAATAAAACGAAAAGAGAAAAAGAAAAAAAAACACACCCACACAAAAAAAAGAAAGGGAAAAAAAGAAAACGCTGATCCTTCAAAGCGTCATCAGGGATTCTAATGACTTGGACTATTTTCAAGGATATTTTCTCCCATTTGATGCCATTTCAGCAAAGGACTTTTTAATGAGTGTCATAATTATGGACCCCAAACATAATTTTTAAAATGAAATACAAAAATGTAGAAGAGGTGGCAGGGGGGTGGAGGGGTGGAGTGAGTGTGTGCATGTGTGTCTGTGTGTTTGGGGGGGGGGGTGATCCTCACTTCCCCTGCAGCTGCTGCAAGGCTGAATGTGAAATGTCAGGTCGTGATGTTATGAAAAATGCATTTCTTAGGAAAAACTATCCATTTTTCTCACTCTAGTAGTAATATGTAATGCAAGACTAATAGTTTTGATTTATTAATATCAGACCATAATACTGTGCAAGAGGATAACAACACCACACTTGTGTTTCTCATTAATATCGATGGGTTGAGTCGTTTGCTAAACCACTAATTATCTGATTAGGCTGCAAAGGGAAATTGCATTTAAGGTTGACGCTTTAACCACCGCCTCTCTATATAAATGTCGTAATGGTGACAGGATCCTCCTACACATGAGGTAATTCACGAGGATGTCAGTCAGCATAGGAAGTAGAAAAGGTCTTCGTGAGCAGCTGACCTGCCGCCCATTTGTCATGCTCACCTTTTATACAAATAAATGCAAGACAAAAAAACAAAACAAAAAAAACCTCCAAAATCCTCTCAGATTTTATGCAAATAGCCTATTGTTGACTAGAGGGACAATTCTTGTTTGACTTAACCAAAGGCCAGTCTTTTAACAAACAACCCTTGGAAAGTGGCTGGGAAAATCTGCTACCCCTTCCTTCCCTGCAGCACACTGTACACTTTAGCGTTCGGGGTGGTGGTGGTGAGGGGGGGGTGTGTGTGTGTGGGAAACTTTAATTAGTTTTCCAAATGACTGCAGTGAGCAGGATGACAAGCATTTGTTCTCTTTTAAGCATGGGCGCAGCGGGGCACTTACCAGAGCTAGTGTAAATCAGACAGTCGAACATCAACTACCTGGCCACCTTGGCACCAGAAGCCATTTGCTGGATAACTTTCAAGGGCAACACTGGGACAACTTGAGATCCCCCAACCATCACTTTTGACTTGCCATTTTACTAAGCAGAGTGCACGCACTGGGGTGGGGGTGTACTTTTTTCCTGTGTGTCGGGACTGCATGGAGCCACTCATAGAAGATCGCAGGGAGGGAGTGGGAATGAAATGACTTGCTCGCGAGGTAATATAAAATAAATCATATTTAACTTGAAACAAAATTTAAACGTGCTATATATGAGATTTGGAACATTAATATAGCAGCAAACAACTATATGCTATTTAAAGAGATAATAATGGCGCCCTGGGCAGAGAATGAAGTCACAATCCCTCTGTGTGTGTTGTAATAATCCGAGTTTCTGTGTTCTTTGTTTTGGAAGCCGGTTGGGCCGTGCGTGCATGTTAGTGCATGTGAGTTAGCTAGCATTAGCAGAATAGTTAACAAGCTAATAATTACGTCACATGGATTTAGGTCACTCGGCAGATCGAAGAAATAGCTCCTTACCAATTCAAAGAAGGTTGAATCAGTTCATCTGGACACAGCGTTTATTGACAGATATGTTTCATCACTCATCTAAGTGACCTCTTCAGTCTCGACTGACTGCAGGTATCCCCACCCTTATAAACATTACAGTGGCATAACCGAAACCAACGACTAGTTTCATATGCAAATATGGGTGTGACCATTAACTAGAGTTACAATGGCCATGTGTACTATTCACAGAGGATTTGGGAATGTTTGCAATCACAGCATTGTAAGATGGTGACAGACGTACTCTTAGCTCCCCACTTGGTTCAGGAATGGTCATTCCCTCTTAACATAGATGGCATCTTTGACTCTCCATTCAAACAAGCATTCCTCCCTATCAAGGATGTGCACATCCTAATAGATGGGTGTAGACTGCAGAGTCCTGGCCTGACGTGTTGGCTCTCCTGTGTCGTTGCCATTCTCTTGGCCAGCGTCTGTTTGGTTTCCCCGATGCACAAGTCACGGCAATCCTCCTGGCACCTAACAGCATACACTATATTGCTCTGTTTGTGTCCCGGGACCTGATCCTTGGGGTGGACATATCTGTCAGTAAGCGTTGTATCCAGATGAACTGATTCACCCTTCTTTGATTTTCTTACCTGGATTATTGAGCATACATCAAGACATTTTGACCTGTACTAATTGGAATATGTTACTAATGTTATAAAAATAACTCCGTAATGTAAAAATCAATATTCCAACCAACGAAGTAGCTAGGAATGCAAAATTGCCAAATAGCCAAGAACATGAAGAGAGGGCCCCGTGATGGCCTGGCGGCCTGTCCAGGGTGTCGCCCTGCTTGCCGCCCAATGACTGCTGGGATAGGCTTTGGCATCTCCGCGACGCTGAGAGCAGGATAAGCGGTTTGGATAATGGAATGGAATGAAGAGAGGGGGGAGGTTTGCTTTGCTATCTCCGCCAGGTGGTAGGTAGCCTGTGGGATTATGCATTTGGTCGTGTGTGTGTGTGTGTGTGTGTGTGTGTGTGTGTGTGTGTGTGTGTGTGTGTGTGTGTGTGTGTGTGTGTGTGTCTATCTGAGGCTAATCTCGCAAACTACTGGACCTATTGGCCTAAAAATGTTGTGCAGTTATGACAGAATGATGAAAAACCTCTCGTGGTTGGAGTGATTAAAAACCTTGGAAAAAACACATGTTCTCGCTATCGCTGCTCCCTCTCTTCATTCATTCTCTAGCTCGCTTGGCCATCGCTGATTTCCATCACTGCCCGATCTGAGTCAACCATGTGCATGTGCAAATCACATCTACGGTTGACTCGGATTGGGCAGCAACAGTGTCAGAACCAAAACATTATGTACTTGGGTATGAGTCTTGAAAATAAACAAGAAATTGATTGTATTTCACAAGTCAGCAAATCATTCACTGCTGATCTAAACACAGGAGAACTGGATGAACACTGGATGAACCAAAAATAATTCTTCTTATTCACCTCACCTCACCGCCACGCAGACGTGCCATAGTCTCCAATGTTAAAACTCTGCTATAAAAACACAATTTCAAGATTAGGATTACCGAGTCGCAGCTGGAAATCACCTCAGCAGCTGCAATAAAACATTTCCCATGGCTTAGCTATGTTTTCTTTCCGCTGTTTTATGAATGAAAGTCAACCAGCATAGCAGTCATTCACATTGATTCATTTTATATCATGAAAACCACCTCAGTTAAACACATTTGACACCTTTTAATAAGGGTTTTGAAATTATGATAGTGTGGCAGGAATGAGGAAAAACACAGGAGACCAAGGCGAGTTTGATGTTTATTCCTCAACTCCAAAAACCAACTGCAGCAGGAACAACCCTGCACCGGCGAGCCCGGGAACGTAAACCACGCCCCCACCCAGCTCACAGTCCTGCTGGGTGAGAGGCATAGCCCCTAGTGTCCGCCACACAGCCCCCCCCCCCTGAACACCCAGAAGGGACTCCTGGAAAGAAAATTAGTGTCTCACTGGAGGCTTAAGCAGCCTGCCATAACGGCTGCGCCGTCCCTCAGCCGAAACAGTAGGTGAAACACAGTCCAAAGCCGGCTGAGAAGCAGAACGCAGAACCCGTGAAGACACTGCCGGGGTCCTGGAAGGAGGATGACCCCGACGGGGAACCTGGGCCGGAAACACAACTTCGCCTGCCACCCTGTGCGCCGGTTTAAGCCTATCAAGCGTGACACGCTTCCTACGCCCACCCATATCTAGCACAAAACCCTTAGGACCCTTCTCAAGAACCCGAAATGGACCATCGTATGGGGATTGGAGGGGTGAGCGGTGAGCATCATGCCGTACAAAAACAAAACGAGCCGACATGAGCTCCGCAGGCACGAACGACCGCGGAAAACAGTGGTGAACGGGGCCTGGAACCCGAGTGCTGTCGGACAAAAAAGGATAAACGGCCGGACGGGGTCGAGGAGCGGAACTCCCAGGCAAAAATTCCCCAGGGACGCGGAGCGACTGACCGAGCACCAGCTCAGCGGGTGACGCGTCGAGGTCCTCCTTAGGAGGCGAATGCAACCCGAGCATAACCCAAGGTAAACGATCCACCCAGTTACCATCTGAGAGCGCAGCGCGCAGCGCTGCCTTGAGCAACCGGTGAAAACGTTCACGCAACCCGTTAGCCTGAGGGTGATACGCGGTAGTGCAGTGTACCTACACACCCAAGGATCGCGCAAGTGCCGACCAGAGCTCTGACATGAACGGGGGGCCCCTGTCTGAGGTGATATCTGACGGAGTGCCGAAACGGGCGACCCAGGAGGAAAGAAAAGCGCCGGATGTTGCACGCATGTTGTGGAGGATAGAGGGACAGCCTCTGGCCACCTGGTGGTCCGATCTACCATTGTGAGCAGGTGCGTAAAACCCTGTAAGAAGGCAGAGGGCCCACCAGGTCCACATGCACGTGGTCGAAACGTCTGGCCGGGATCGGAAACGGTTCGAGGGGCGATTTAGTGTGCTGGTGGACCTTAGCGTTTTGGCACGCTACACATGCAGCTGCCCACCCCTTGACGTCCTTGCGGAGGCCAGGCCAGACGAACTTGGAACCGACCAAGTTCACCGACGCCCGAACTCCAGGCTGCGAGAGGGAGTGAATCGAATCGAAAACTCGACGGCGCCAGGCCACTGGAACAACGGGGCGGGGACGGCTGGTGGAGACATCGCAGAGGAGGGCAGGACTGCCTTCCTGCATCACAGCGTCCTCTAGCTTGAGACCGGTACACGTTGACCTAAGGGCAAGGACGTCCGGGTTGCTGGGCTGGGCGGCAGCCATAGCGGAGAAATCCACACCGAGGTGCACAGGACACACAAGCACACGCGACAGACAATCAGCAACAGGGTTGGACTTCCCGGCCACATGCTGAATGTCCGTTGCGAACTCGGAGATCGCCGCTAGGTGGCGCTGTTGACGAGCAGACCACGGCTCAGTCACCTTGGACATGGCAAAAGTCAGCGGCTTATGATCCACATAAGCCGTGAATGGGCGACCCTCCAGCAGGAAGCGGAAATGCCGGGTTGCAAGGTGCAGTGCCAGCAACTCCCGGTCAAAAACGCTGTACTTGCGCTCGCTATCCCGCAGTTTGCGGCTAAAAAATGCGAGTGGCTGCCACGCATTCGCCACACGCTGTTCAACCACAGCCCCCACGGCTATGTCAGATGCATCGGTTGTTAAAGCTATGGACGCCGTGGGTGTGGGATGGGCGAGGAGGGCAGCGTTAGCCAGGGCGCACTCAGCTCCGTCAAAGGCCTGGACCTGTTTGGGAGTCCAGTCGACAGGGTCGTTAGCCTTCTTAAGCCGCAGGGCTTCGTAAAGTGGCTGAAGGAGGTGGGCAGCGCGAGGGAGGAAACGGTTATAGAAATTCACCATGCCCAAGAATTCCTGCAATGCCTTAACAGAGACCGGGCGGGGAAATTCCGCCACCGCTTGCACCTTAGAAGGCAACGGGACCGCGCCTTGTGGCGAAATGCGGTGACCCAAGAAGTCCATCACCGGCAGTCCAAACTGACACTTGGCCGGGTTGACTATCAGGCCGTGTTTGTCCAGACGACGGAAAACCTGTTTCAGGTGCGCCAGGTGCTCTTCAGCTGACAGACTGGCCACTAATATGTCGTCGAGATAAACGAACACGAAAGCAAGGTCACGCAACACCGAGTCCATCAGCCTCTGAAAGGTTTGCGCTGCCCCCTTCAAGCCAAAAGGCATGCGCATGAACTCAAAAAGCCCAAACGGGGTGATCACTGCGGTCTTGGGCACGTCCTCTGCGCGCACGGGAACCTGATGATAGCCGCGCACCAGGTCCACCTTAGAGAAAATAGTGGTGCCTGCCAGGCGCATGGAAGAGTCCTGTATGTGTGGGATGGGATAGCGGTCATTGGCGGTGACGTTGTTCAGGCGGCGAAAATCGCCGCAAGGCCGTCACGACCCATCCGCCTTGGGCACCATGTGAAGCGGCGAGGCCCACGGGCTGTTGGAACGCCTCACTATACCCAGACGCTCCATGATGGCAAACTCCTCCTTAGCTATAGCCAATTTTACCGTGTCGAGGCGCTGCGCGCGCGCAAAAACTGGCGGTCCCAGAGTGGGAATGAAATGTTGTACCCCGTGTTTAGTAACCGCGGTGGAAAAGGCAGGCGTAGTCACCGATGGAAAATCCGCCAGCAAACGCTGAAAAACATCCCCTAATGCTAAAAAGTTAGCGTGTGTTAACGGCCCGGCTCCCCCTCTCGCGCGGAACAGTGGCGAAAGACACAGCAGCAATTAAACGGCGGTTTGCAACATCAACCAGCAGACCATTAGCACACAGAAAATCCGCGCCGATAATAGGAACAGTAATGGCGGCCACTACAAAGTCCCACTCAAAATGGCGCCAACAGTCACCAACCTTGTGCCAAACGTCGCAATGGACGAACCGTTAGCTGCACTTAACTGTGGGCCGCCGCCTTCGGCCGACCTGTCTGTCTTAGCAGGAGGGAGTAGGCTCTTTTGCGAGCCTGAGTCCACCAGAAACTCTTCCTGACATCGTGTCCTTAATGAAGAGCAGCTCACTACGTCCGCCAGCGCCCACAGCTGCTACTGAGCGCTGGCCCTGGAGTTTCCCGCCGCCTCAAACGTGCACGGAGGGACGCAGCGCCTCGCTTTGCCGCCGAACCTCTGGTGGAAGAAACAGAGGCCTCTCCCGCGCCGTCTCCGGGCAGTCACTTCAGCCACCACTGCCGGGTCCGCGTCCTCCGACGTCGGCTGCAGAGGCTCCGATGCCACACTCTGCACAGAGAACCGTCTGGTAGCCAGCAGGACCCGATCGGCCTCCTCAGCCAAACCTCGGCAGTCACCAGCGGCCAGACACGGGGAGTTAGCCAAAGCCGCGCGCACAGGAGACGGGAGCTGGCGCAGGAAAACGTGCGGGAAAAGGAACCTACCTTCGTCTGAGCCTAGCAGCGACAGCATATTGTCCATGAGATCCACAGCCGTCCCGTCGCCCAAACCGGATAGGGAAAGGATTCTATCTGCCCTCTCTGCGGTAGATAGGCTGTACCTCCGGAGCAGAAGATGTTTGAGGGCGACGTATTTATCGTGTTGCGGAGGGGCGCGCAACAGCTGCATGGCCCGGCATGTGGACTGCTGGTCCAGCGCAGCGACGACCAAATAGTATCTGGAGTCGTCCGTGGAGATTCCACGTAGGTGGAACAGCGCCTCGACATGCTGGAACCACGAGGCCGGGTCGCTCTGCCAGAACTCTGGGAGTTTCACAGCCGCGGCGAGAACAGCCGGCTGTGAGAGTTGGGGCGGCGTGGCCGAAGTGGATTCACACTCCTCTTCTGCTCCAAACATGTTCAATTCGGGGTCACCAATGTGGCAGGAATGAGGAAAAACACAAGAGACCAAGGCGAGTTTGCTGTTTATTCCTCAACTCCAAAAAACAACTGCAGCAGGAACAACCCTGCACCGGCGAGCCGGGGAACGTAAACCACGCCCCCAGCTCACAGTCCTGCTGGGTGAGAGGCATAGCCCCTAGTGTCCGCCACAATAGCTTGATTGCTATCATTACATGTCTCACCTGGTCGCTTTTGTGTGAGGGTCCGCCAAGGAGGTTGCACATCCACAGACTGACAGGCAAAATGTTTTTATTAGGTAGATTTTTTTTTAGCTTGAGCTACTGACACTACTACTACTATTACTACTTTCAGGTGCTCCCGTTAAGGGTCGCCACAATGGATCATCCGTTTCCATTTCTTCCTGTCTTCTGCATCGTCCTCTGTCACACCAGCCACCTGCATGTCCTCCCTCGCCACATCCATAAACCTCCTCTTTGGCCTTCCTCTTTTCCTCTTCCCTGGCAGCTCCATATTCAGCATCCTTCTCCCAATATACCCGGCATCTCTCTTCCACACATGTCCAAGCCATCTCAATCTTGCCTCTCTTGCTTTGGCCTCAAACTGTCCAACTTTAGCGGTCCCTCTAATATACTCGTTCCTAATCCTGTCCTTCTTCATCACTCCTAATGAAACTCTTAGCATCTTCAACCCGACCACCTCCAGCTCCACCTCCTGTCTTTTCGTCAGTGCCACTGTCTCCAAACCATATAACATAGCTGGTCTCACAGCCATCTTGTAAACCTTCCCTTTAACTCTTGCTGGTACCCTTCTGTCGCAAATCACTCCTGACACTCTTCTCCACCCTGCCTGCACTCGCTTCTTCACCTCTCTTCTGCACTCCCCGTTGCTTTGGACAGTTTTGGACAAATATGCAGATCATAAATAAGATTTTTTTTTTAGCTTGAGCGCTGCATGTTAAATTTTTGTTTTCCCGATATGTCTTCGTCATTTGACTTGGGCACTGCGCTAAAGTTATATTGGCAGGAAAAACACTGGTTTTTCTGTCCATGTCTGCGTGTACGGAGAGGAGAGAACGTATGCCTGGCGGAGATCTGCACTCTACTGAGTGCACTCCTCTAGTTTTGGTCTGAGATGCTGGTGCTGAATGTTGTGTATATAGCTCCTTTAACAAAGCTGCACGACCTTCAGAGATCATTTGAAATGGAGGGTGCTGCTATTACAGCCTTTAGAAGGTAATAAGTGGTTTACAAAAGCCAAACCTTTGCTCTCTTTCATGTTTTATCCACGATTGTGACAAGGTGAAGCTTTGAAATCCATGAAATTATATATATATATATATATATATATAAAAAGAAAGTGGCATGAAAAAAATAAAAGCTTTTCACTTGACGCAAATATCAGAGCGAGCTATACGTTCTTCCAAGCTATACAATAGTTAGCTTCTTTTCAAACTTGACCTACAGAAAGGATCCAGACCAGGAGGTGGTATACAGTAAATAGCAGCTATGCCAATAATTCATGGGCGGCATTTGAAAGCATGTACTGGCTCCATATATGTCTTTTGTACTGTGATCAGCATCAGAAGCATGTCTGTATGGCTTTCATGGATGTCTTTTGAATCGCTGTTCGAGTAGATGAAGGACAATTTTCTATGTTGCCATAATATTTACTATGGTAGTCTCATCTCTGCCCCGTCCTCATAACATCCTCTACAAGTACTGCAGGTTAAGTTCTGGGGAAAAAAGGGGAAATTAAATGAGGGGAAAAAGCTGCTCTAGAGGTACATTTCACAGCTATTGTGTAAAATATGAACGTGTTTAGTTTTCTGAGTATCTGCTGTGGCTCTTACATATTCATAACCTAACATAGTACTCGAGACCTTATTGTCTGTGTTGGGGTTGCTGGATGGCTTATTAGTCAGACCGATTGCCTCACAGCAAGAGGCTCCCGGGTTCATTTTCAGTCCATCTGTAAGGAGTTCACATGTTTCTCCTCGGGTTTGTGTGGGTTTCCTCCATGTAAGGTGAACTGGAGTCTCCAAATTGCCCAAAGGTGTGAACAGTGTATGGACTGCAGACCTGTTCAGGGAGTCACCCTGCTTTCCACCCAATGCATGCTGGAAAAGACGCCAGCTCCCCGTGACCCTCAACTGGGAGAAAATGAATGTGAAAAATAATTATTGGCAACAGTGAGCTGTCTCAAAATATCTCAAAAATATGTATACATTGGAGAAGTTGTGGTTCCCTTCCCAATCACTACTACTACTACTACTTTCGACTTCTCCCATTAGGGGTCGCCACAGCGGATCATCTGTTTCCATCTCTTCCTGTCCTCTGCATCTTCCTCTGTCATGCCAGCCACCTGCATGTCCTCCCTCACCACACCCATAAACCTCCTCTTTGGCCTTCCTCTTTTCCTCTTCCCTGGCAGCTCCATATTCAGCATCCTTCTCCCAATATACCCAGCATCTCTCCTCCACACATGTCCAAACTATCTCAATCTTGCCTCTCTTGTTTTGTCTCCAAACTGTCCAACCTGAACTGTCCCTCTAATATGCTCGTTCGAATCCTGCATTTCTTCATCACTCCCAATGAAAATCTTAGCATCTTCAACTCTGCCACCTCCATCTCCGCCTCCTGTCTTTTCGTCAGTGCCACTGTCTCCAAACCATATAACATAGCTGGTCTCACAACCATCTTGTAAACCTTCCCTTTAACTCTTGCTGGTACCCCTCTGTCGTAAATCACTCCTGACACTCTTCTCCACCCACTCCACCCTGCCTGCACGCTCTTCTTCACCTCTCTTCTGCACTCCCCATTACTTTTGGACAGTTGACCCCAAGTATTTAAACTCGTACGCCTTCGTCACCTCCATGGGTTCCCTTCCCAATCAACCCCCCTTAAAAATCGACTGAACCCTTAACCCCTTGAAATAAGAAAATAAAATTCAATAGTAAATGACAAAATAAAACAAAACAGACAGACAGACAGACTTAAGGACTTAACTTTAACTACCGAGTCATCCATTTTTAACCAGGGTAAAGATATAGTCGATTCATAATAAAGTAATAAATACAAAACCAGCTTCTATACCTTCCATCATATTCCTCCAACAGCAAAAAATTGTACAAGCAATTTATTAAGTGTGAGTCAGTGTTTTATGTGTAATCGCAAATTAGTATTATTGACATTTTTGGCGGCATGGTTGTGCAGTGGTTAGCGTGGTTGCCTCACAGCAAGAAGGTCCTGGGTTCGATCCCCGGGGTAGTCCAACCTTGAGGGTCATCCCGGGTAATCCTCTGTGTGGAGTTTGCATGTTCTCCCCATGTTTGCGTGGGTTTCCTCTGGGTGCTCCGGTTTCCTCCCACAGTCCAGAGACGTGTAGGTCAGGTGAATCGTCATTACTAAATTGCCCCTAAGTATGAATGTGTGTGTGTGTGTGTGTGTGTGTGTGTGTGTGTGTGTGTGTGTGTGTGTGTGTGTGTGTGTGTGTGTGTGTGTGTGTGTGTGTGGGCGTGGGCCCTTTGTGATGGCTTGAAGGCCTGTCCAGGGTGTCTCCCCGCCTGCCACCCAATGACTGCTGGGATAGGCTCCAGCATCCCCGCGACCCTGAGAGCAGGATAAACGGTGTGGATAATGCATGGATAATGGATGTTGACATTTTTGGATAGTTGTATATATTAGAAAAAACTCAAGAATATATATGATTAGCAGCTGATGAGTGCGAGACGCGTGAAACAGGCCTTTACTGCTATGCATTAAAATCTTTTTTCCTGTATCTGTGTTGATATATTCCGCTCCTCATTAGTCGAGCACTCAATACCATTGACGGTTTCGGGAAAAAAAACACTATATATATATATATATATATATACATATAAATCGTCCAACCTGAGCTTTTTCTAATATTAGAAAAAGAAAATAAATTTGGGAGAGGGATGCTGAATATGGAGCTGCCAGGGAAAAGAGGAAGGCCAAAGAGGAGGTTTATGGATGTGTTGAGGGAGAACATGCGGGTGGCTGGTGTGACAGAGGAAGCTGCAGAAGACAGGAAGAGATGAAAACGGATGATCCCTGTGGCGACCCCTAGCAGCGGAAAGTAGTAGTAGTATTAGTAGTCGTAGTCATAGTAGTAGTAATAATAGTAGTAGTATATTAGAAGAAATTAAAACCCCCAAAAGTTGCTAAAAAATAAGAGAAAAAAAATCAAAGTGTCTTACTGTTGAAATTCATCTCCCAGCAAAGGTGAATAAAGTTGACTGTTTCCTAGTATATACATATTATCCTTCTGTGTGTGTGTGTGTGTGTGTGTGTGTGTGTGTGTGTGTGTGTGTGTGTGTGTGTTGCAGTCCAATGATGCCTCATTCTCTCTCAAGATCTTCCCAGTTCCAAATTTGCTTCCTGTCCCGTCTCACTGGATGGGTAAAGGTGGGGTGACGGCAGGTGCATCAGCTGTTCATGGAGTAAGGTGGACGCAAACCACTGACAGAAATTAGATTAAATGCGAGCAGCTGCTAAACAATAACGAAGGATGATTTTGGAGGGTGTTGTCGGAGGGAGATGAGACGAAAGCTCCGTCTCGCGGTGTGTTTATTTGTGGGCTAGCTGCAAGCTCACTTGCACCTGTGTGCTATTCTTACCTTTCCTTTGTAAGTATTTTCCTTCAAAACCCCGGGCTCAGGATACTCTCAGCCAGAAACTCTGCTGAAATGTTAAAATTTGTGGGCACTTGAGGCAATGTTCAGATGCACTGAAATTCTCGATACTCCCCGTTCTGAAGATGTTTATTCTTGTCGCCACAGAAATGAGGGGTGGGGGGGGGGTGACATAAGGTGGTAAATTCTAAAAAACTTTTTGACCTTACAAGCTGAGGGAAGCACACTCCATCTGGTTTTACAGAGCAGTGTATGGTCTATTTTGCTTTCAGTCCTTATTAAGGTGGCAGTGGACCAAGTCCAGAGCTCCTCTAAAGGTACAAGTCCAGGAGGGAAGGACATTGCCATGGGACAACTGTTGATATTGCTGCATAACTGGATTAGAGGGTTAGAGGGTTAGAGGGTCACTCTGGATATTTTGTTGCATGAAAGCATTAGTTAAAAGGCACTCTCTGTGAGAACAAAAGAGCAGAGTGTCCCCCAATCTGGTATACAGCTTGCCCAATGAGAAAGGAGGAACTTACTAAGTATTCTTCTGGGTAAACGGACTGACGGACTCACACACACACACACACACGGTAGCCTGGAGGGGATATTGCGTTTGGTCATGTGTGTGTGAGTGTGTGTGTGTGTGTGTGTGTGTGTGTGTGTGTGTGTGTGTGTGTGTGTGTGTGTGTGTGTGTGTGTCCATGGCTAATTTTGAATACTACTGGGCCTATCAGCCTGATTTTTTTTTGCACAATTATGACTATTGTAAGAGATATAATTTGTAAGGACAGTTAAGCACAGGATAGCCCAGATTTTATTGGGAGAGTATAGGTTGTTCTATTGACCGAATTAATAGTTGAGACTTAAATGTTAAATGTGGCAATCTAACCACCAGCCGGTAGGGGGAGTTAGTACGGGTTAAGGAGCGAGAGATGACGTGAGAGAGAGAGAGAGAGAAAAAGAAAAAGGGTTCTGGTGACTTAAAAAAAATAAACGTGCCGACTGAGAAATGAGAACGGTTTGATTTTTTCCTTCTAATAACACCGAAAGTGTTATACTATGATGAAGAACCTCTCCTGGTTTCGGTGATTCAGAACTCTCGAAAAAAAATTTGTTCTCGCTACCGCCGCTCCCTCTCTTCATTCACTCTGTAGCTCACTCGACCAACGCTGCTCTCTAACGCTGCCTGATATGAGTCAACCGTGTGCATGCGTGACTGCTGTATGCGCGTGGGAGAGGTTTGCTTTCCGGGCTCTCTGCCAGAAAGCCTCTGGTCTAACAGAAGTGTTCGGTTAAGTTTAGGATTAGTTTGACGGTGAGGTTAGGTTGACGGTTAGCTATTGCTTAGGTTGAGGTTAGCTATCAGTTAAGGTTAGGTTCGGGTAAGCGTTAGGTTCAAGTTAGGGTTAGGTTCAGGTTAGGTTAAGATTACGTAAGATTTGGTTAAGTTTAGGCAATGGATTTGGCAGAAAGCCCTAAAAGCCCTTAAAATTTCAGGCAGAAAGCCGAGAGGGGGAAAGAGAAAAGAAAAGAGAGCCACTTTATTTTGTCGTTGTAGGTTACAATGAATTTGTTCTCTGCATTTAACCCATCCTATTGTATAGGAGCAGTGAGCAGCTGCAGCACCCAGGGACCAACTCCAGTTCTTCTTTCCATTGCCTTGCTCAGGGGCACAGACTGGAGTATTAACCCTAACATGCATGTCTTTTTGATGGTGTGAGGAAACCGGAGCACCCGCAGGAAACCCATGCAGACACGGGGAGAACATGCAAACTCCACACAGAAAGGACCGGGGATGGCCTGGAGTTCGATCCCAGGACCTTCTTGCTGTGAGGCAACAGTGCTAACCACTGGACCACCATGACACCAAACTTCTCCCATGTGCACTCAGATCAGGCAGAGACAGTGTCAAAACATTATGTATTGGGGTATGAGTCTTAAAAGTAAATGAGAAGTCAATCGTATTTTGCAAGTCAGCAAATCATTCACTGCTGATCTCAGCACAGGAGAACTGGAGGAACACTGGAATATTTTATTTTCATAATATAATAAAGCTTGAGCAGCACGGTGGCGCAGTGGTTAATGCGGTCGCCTCACAGCAAGAAGGTTCTGGGTTCGAGCCCCGGGGTAATCCAACCTTGGGGGTCATCCCGGGTCGTCCTCTGTGTGGAGTTTGCATGTTCTCCTTGTGTCTGCGTGGGTTTCCTCCAGGTGGTCCGGTTTCTTCCCACAGTCCAAAGACATGTAGGTCAGGTGAATCGGTCATCCTAAATTGCCCCTAGGTATGTGTGTGTGTGTGTGTGTGTGTGTGTGTGTGTGTGTGTGTGTGTGTGTGTGTGTGTGTGTGTGTGTGTGTGTGTGTATATGTCGGCCCCGTGTGATGGTCTGGCGGCCTGTCCAGGGTGTCTCCCCGCCTGCTGCCCAATGACTGCTGGGATAGGCTCCAGCATCCCCACGACCTTGAGAGCAGGATAAGTGGTTTGGATAATGGATGGATGGATGGATGGAATAAAGCTTGGTAAAATGTTTACACTCGCATATGTGCAACACATCTACGGTGACTCAGATCAAGCAGCGACATGATCAGAAGTTATTAGAAGAATTTTGATAAAGTAACAAAAGAACAACTTCCTCTAGGTTTGCAATTAAAACAGGAAGTGTTGCTTTTTCTTGGCACTGCCCAATCTGAGTTGACCGTAGTTCAAGTTCAACTTTATTGTCATGTGTATTTGAATACAATGCAATTCTTGTGCTCTGCTGAACACAAAGGACACAAGGACACCCCCCCCCCAAAAAAAAGATGTGAGTCGCAAATACGTGAGTGTAAACGGCTTACATAGCTTTATTATATTATGAAATAAAGACCGAGTTAGGGTTAGACCAAAATGGTCACATAGCAAACCATTTCTTTTTGGAAAGTGCAAGTTCATATTAGACGTGGTCACATTTGTGCGAGGGTCCACCTAGAAGGCTGTGCATCCACAGACTAACAGGCAAAACATTTTTATTTGGTAGATTTTTTGTTTTGTAGCTTGAGTGCTGCTTATTAAAAACCTTTTCCCCCCCATATTTCCTGTTCAATTGACTTGGGCACTGTGCACAAATCTTATAATGGCAGGAAACATGTTGGTTTTCTGTCCGTGTGTGTGTCTGGCCGCTGCTAATCTCACACACTACTGGGCCTCTTAGCCTAATTTTTGTGCACAGTTATGACTGTATGATCAAGGACCTCTCATGGTTGTGGTGATCCAAAACCTTTGAAAAACCTGTTTTATACCCCAATGGAGTGCTAACTCCTCAGCTGGGTTTTCGCCTAAGTCCGAGCATCGGAGAAGGGGCGATACGCAGGGAGTGCCTCCATATTTTCCCTTCTCCCGGTAGGCAGACACAGGGTGGTTTGTTGCCAAATCTGAGCATCGGAGAAGGGGAGATATGCTTGGCGGGGATCTGCGTTCTACTGAGTGCACTCTTCTAGTTAAAAGTTGATTATTTTCAGATATACTTTAAAAATACTGCATAGACTAAAAAAAACAAAACAACAAAAAGCAAAAAACTCATGTTATTTTTCTTGATATGCAAGTCATATCAGTTGCAATGCAGTCAATTCAGGGTGTTTTGGTGAAAACAGATTGTAAGACAGCATCAGTAAATATATTATGCATAATCAGTCAATGATATTACATCATAAATACCAATCACATAAAAAGGATTCAAGCCATCTTAAATATGCTAGTTTATTTATCTCCAAAAGCTGCACAGCAGGCAGCAGTCTAATGCTGAACTGTGTGTGTGTGTGTGTGTGTGTGTGTGTGTGTGTGTGTGTGTGTGTGTGTGTGTGTGTGTGTGTGTGTGTGTGTAGCTCATAGCCAAATCACTGATCAAAAGACAACATCTTATTAATGCTCCAGATATAAAAATGAATACCCTAAGCTGTTCATGGGTGGCATGATAGACTGACATACACTTAGCAGTGTAACCAAAACTTCTCCTGCAGAGAGAAGGGGAGCGAGGGAGAGCATTATTATTCCACAAGAGTGACTGAAAAACAAGACTTGGAGTGGGGGCTGAGTTTTATGAAGCGTGATAAAGGGAGGTAAAGATCCCTTGACATTGACACTTGACATTATATCTACTTCGGCGAATATGATGCATTTCTAGGAAAACATAAATATCTGCGCTTATTGTGTATTATGGGTGGCAGCAGCCCAGGAAGTGGAGCAGGTCGCCTGGTAACTGGAGGGTTGCTGGTTTGATCCTTGGCTCCTCCTGGTGAGATTTTCAAGGTGTTCCTGCGCAAGACACCTAACAACTGCTTCCGATGAGCTGATTGTTATTCTGGATGGTTGACACCATCATCGGTGCATGAGTCTGTGTGGGTGGGTGAATGTGAGGCATTAATTAAAGCGCTTTGAGTGGCTGTTGTAGCTAGAAAAGTGCTATGTAAAAGGCAGTCTATTTACAATTATATGTGTATGTATGTATGTATGTATGTATGTATGTATGTATGTATGTATGTATGTATGTATGTATGTATGTATGTATGTATGTATGTATGTATGTATGTATGTATGTATGTTTCTATCTATCTATCTATCTATCTATCTATCTATCTATCTATCTATCTATCTATCTATCTATCTATCTATCTATCTATCTATCTATCTATCTATCTAGCTATCAACATGAATAGGCTAAAATGGTTCAAGTAATCAATTTCAGTAAATGACTCCTGCTTTAGGGACTGCATTTTATTTCTCCTGAGTTAATATGCAAATCTGACATGCATTTGAAACAGAACATTGTGCATGTGACATTCCCTGTATTAGATTTCCTTATATCAGAACACTAATTGGTTGTCCAATGATGACAGGAAATGTATAAGTAAAATGCAAGTAAAACATTCTAAATGGTGAAACTGTTTTTTTTTAAATAGAAGTACTGTAAAGTATGGAGAGAATTTTAATGGATAAGCAGAGCCATTAACAAAAAAAAGTTTATTCAACACTGATTAAAGCCCCTGAAAAATGATAGTTCTGTGATTGCAATGTAAATATTAAATGTACGGGTTTATATGCATACTTTATACACATACATGCATACTATATAGCCTATAAAAAACTATTTCGTGATGGTTGCTACAATCCCAAACGCCAAGGTTAGATGGAAAAATTACATCTCCTGGATAAAGGAAAAATTAGGCAGCTTCGCCAGGCAAGATACAAGCTTATAGGATGGGATTAAGAAAAACACCAGAACTTGAACACAGTGTGAAAAGGCCTCCAGGAAACCACGAGGAAAACTGGCAAATACAGTTTGTGTTCTATTACAGATTTTACAAACAGACCTTATGTATTCATCTCTTTGGAAAACCTTTTGATGATCAGTGCTAGCCGACCCGGAAGACCACATATTGTGCAGACACCATGCGGTTTGCCAGCAAATTTAAGAGGTGTGTGGGGGCCTGCGTTTCATCGCATTTACAACTCGAAGATGCTCCAATACAGAGTGTTGACCTTGTCTTTGTATTCATTGTGCCACATCTCCTGCAGGCTATGCTTTCCTGGCTGACTGTCCCAGATGCTATCTGTTGGCAGATCACCAGCTCCCTCACACACAGCACAGCAGACAGCATGTTAGTAAATTCACATACAACACAGTTCTGGTGCTCCTCCAAGCACACTTCTGATGAATTCCTAATATTTGCTGACGACACAATACTGACATACAACATGACAGAAAGTATGTGGAGACCCGAAAATCCCCCCATAAGAGCTTGTTGAACATTCAAAAACCATAGTTATTAAGACGGAATTGGTCTGCCCTTTGCTGCTATAACAGCCTCCGTTCTTCTGGGAAGGCTTTCCACTAGATTTTGTAATGTTGCTGCGGGGATTCACTCCCATTCAGCCACAAGCACATTATTGAGGTTGGGCACTGATATTGGGTGAGAATGCCTGGCTTGTAGTCAGCTTTCCAATTCATCCCAAAGGTGTTGGATGTGGTTGAGGTCAGGGCTCTGTGCAAGCCAGTCAAGTTCTTTGACACCAAACTTGGCAAACCATGTCTTTATGGACCTCACTTTATGCACAGGGGCAATGTCATGCTGAAACAGGGAAAGGCCTTCTCCAAACTGTTGCCACAAAGTCGGAAGCGCACAATTCTCTAGAATATCATTGTATGCTGGAGTATTAAGAAATCGCTTCACTGAAATTAAGGGGCCTAGCCCAAATCATGAAAAACAGCCCCCAGACCAATTATTTCTCTTCCACCAAACTTAACAATTGGCACTATGCATTCAGGCAGGCAGCATTCTCTTGGCATCTGCCAAACCCAGATTGGTCCCTCAGACTGCTAGATAGAGAAATGTGATTCATCACTCCAGAGAATGCATTTCCACTGCTCCAGAGTCTAACGGCAGTGTGTTTTACACCACTCCAGCCAATGTTTGGCATTGTACATTGAGATCTTAGGCTTGTGTGTGGCTGCTCAGCCATGGAAACCCATTTCATGAAGCTCCAGATGAACCGTTCTTGTGCTGATGTTGCTTCCAGAGGAAGTTTGGAGTTCGGTAGTGGCTGTTGAACTGAGGACAGATGAATTTTATGTGCTTCAGCACTTGGCAGTCCCGTTCTGAGAGCTTGTGTTTCGTATTGCTTCACAGCTGAGCTGTTCTTGCTCTGAGACATTTTCACTTCTCAATAACAGAATTACAGTTGACTGGGGCAGATCTAGCAGGGCAGGAATTTGACCAACTGATGTGTTGGAAAGGTAGCATCCTATGGCCATGCCACGTTGAAAGTCGCTGAGCTTTTCAGTACAGCCCATTCTACTGCCAATGTTTGTCTGTAGAGACTGCATGGCTGTTTGCTTTATTTTATGCAACTACAAGTGATGGATGTGGTTGAAATAGCCAAATCCACTTGTTACTTTTCCATGTAGTGTATGTGACAGTGATGATGAGTTGGCATGCAGACGGGAGATCAAGCAGCTGGAAGGCTGGTGAAGCCTTCAGTCTCCTGGTAACCACCCTTTTAAACCACAAGCTGGAGGAGAACATGAATCCTTTGATCAAAATGGCTCAGTGGATGATGTAATATCATAGCAGATAATGAATTTGAATCTGCCACAGGTTATGATGGCCCGATTTCACATGGCCATCAGGAAGTAAATTTTCACCTCCTCCGTTACTATCGGGTTTGGGTAGGCAATTTTTACTGGACAAATCCAGACAACGGTGCATTATCTGGTCAGTAGAGTAACCACTGGATGGAAGCTTCTCATTCTTCAGGATCTTTTACAACTGCAGGTCCAGGAGGCACGTGTGCAAGATCCTCATCACCACCTTTCACCCTGGGCACCACACATTTTGCGCTCACCCTCCTGGGAAGAGATACCAGACAATTAAAACAAAAGCAACCAGCCACAAAAATAGCTTCCGCCCTCTAGCAATGGCCCTCATTAACAATTGAACTGTCAAACCCCTACCCACACCTCCCCTCCCTCTTTATATATAGGCTACACACACACTCTCTCTGTCATAGCCCCTCTGCATCACCAGTACCAACACCTACCCCCTCTGCTCCTCAGACACACTTAGAATCTTTGTGTTATATAGCATGGTTGAACACTGTATTGTTGATATTTAGTAATCTAATGTACAGTAAACTGCATTTAAAACCACCAGTTCAGGTCAGCATTACTCAGAACTGTATAAGTTCCTGTGACTATGTTTCTAATCAGAACAATACTCTACAGGTAGTGTAAATACTGTGTATCAGAGACCCAGTATGCAGAATTATCCTCTCGGTGAAGTTGTTGTTTTTTTATATTTTGCAGTCTGTATTGAGGAATGGTATTATTTCTTAAATTTCTATATTCCCTTGTCTACATCTCCTGGACATTCTTGGAGTCTATTTGATATTCGTCTGTGTATTTTTTTTTGAGACCCCCCCCCCCCACACACACACACACTTTTTCTTCCCAGTTGTATCTGGCCAATTACCCCACTCTTCTGAGCCGGTCACTGCTCCACCCCCTCTGCCTATCCGGGGAGGGCTGCAGACTACCACATTCCTCCTCCGATACATGTGGAGTTGCCAGCCGCTTCTTTTCACCTGACAGTGAGGAGTTTCTCCAGGGGAACGTAGCACGTGGGAGGATCACGCTATTCCCCCCAGTTCCCCCTCCGCCCTGAACAGGCGCCCCGACCGACCAGAGGGGCCGCTAGTGCAGCAAGTAGGACACATACCCACATCCGGCTTCCCACCTGCAGACACGGCCAATTGTGTCTGTAGGGATGTCCGACCAAGCTGGAGGTATGTAACATGAGGATTTGAACTGGAGAGCCCCATGTTGGTAGGCAACAGAATAGACCACCACACCACCCGGACACCCCTCTGTGTAATGTTTTAATACAGCTTGTGTGTTCCATATGAGCCTCCCACTAAATCATATTCATTGTATGTGCATACTTATTGGGCTAATGTGACAGGACTGTTGTCATGGGAGGGGTTCGGATGAAAAGGGGACACAGTATAGGCAGAACATAGGTTTTATATATTGAAATGTCTCGAAGTTCACACTCTGTACGGCCGGTACACTCTGGGACTGGAACTGTCAGGCCAAATTGTGTCCGGGCTGCCAAACTGTGTACGGGTGACATTATCGCAATGCAATCGCCCTTTTTTTTGGTTGCTAGCTACCTAGCTAACTTGTCATTGATGTCAAAAAACATATAATAGCAAATATTGGATGTTTCATTTTAATGGAAAAAAGGTTTATACAAACTCTTTATTAAAAATCTCGTACACGCTACATAGCTAACGAGGTAATCAACCAGTAGATGAGCTTTCACCTAAAATTATGCTTTTTTATGCTTTTCGAAAAACATATCCTAATATAAACAATTGCAAGTTGAATATAAAATGTGACCCTGCACATGTATTGTACGATGTGGCTGAAAAGAGTACTCTATTAAACCTGCTTTTGCCTGCAATATTACGACTTTACGAACTACACGACTGCATTGCGATGACGTCACCCGGACACATTTTGGCCTGACAGAACCACCACTGCCTCTCTCTCTCTTCTTCAGTCACTGTCAGTCCAGGGCCCAGCTTGACTGCGGTATGTAAGTATAGACTGTCAAATAGGCACAGCTGAAGCTGATCACTAATCAGCCTCCCTACTAATAGAAACATCTGCTCTCCTGTGAACCATGCTCCCTGTCTCTGCTTCCAGCCGACGCTAAACCACACCCCACTACCACATACCCTACCGCCCAACTCAGGCTGGAGCAACATCCGGCCGACAACCAAGTTCTTCCCCTGAGTGATAGAGGAAGAAGGCCACCACCATCTACTCCCCCGGCCTAGAGACAGACCACCTCGAACTTAAAAAGCTGTAATGCCAGATACCAACAGTTGATCTGCATGCTGGCATCCTTCATGCACTGGAACCACTGGAGCGCGGCATGGTCTGAACAGAGAGTGAATGAGCACCAATCACCAATCTGATGGCCAGACACTACGTCTCCATGGTGCTGCACTTTCTCTCCCTCTCTGCTAATTTCCTGCTAATTTACAGCACCAGGCGATTGACACCCCATACCTCCTGGGACAGAATGTCCCCCAGCCTGACACATAGGTCTGCAAGACAAAAGGGAGAGAGAAGTTAGGGGTGTGGAGCAGCGGCTCCCCACAGAGGGCTTGTTTAACTCCCTCAAATGCCATCTGACACTGCCTCGTCCACAGGACCGGATCTAAGGGACCATTTCAGGTATGGTTGGTCAGGGGACTAGTTGGCTTTGCAAAGGCAAGGATGAACTGCCTGTAGTAATTGGTCAGTCCCAGGAATGCCCTCACCAGCTTTTTTGTCTCGGGCTTTGGGCTGACCGCAATTGCTATTGTCTTATCTACTTGGGGACACACCAGCCTGCTGCCTAAGTGGTACCCCAGATACCGTAGCTCCCACCACCCGACTGTGCACTTCTTCGGGTTGGCCATGAGCCCTGCCCACCTCAAGGAGTCCAGCACCACTGCCACCTGCCGCATATGCTGTCCCCAAGTACTATTGTGGATGATAAGGCAGCAGCATATGGAGTATGTGACCACAGGAATTGTTCCATTAGGTGTTGAAACATGGCTGGAGCTCTGAACAGCACGAACGGGAGTGTCATGAACTGGTACAAACCATCCAGCATAGAGAAAGCCATTTATTCCTTAGACTCTGGTGAAAAGGGAATCTGCCAGTAGCCCTTTGTTAAATCCAGTGTCGTGAAAAAGCGATGAGCCAAGCTGGTCCAGGGGTTCATCGACCCATGACATTGGATAGGCATCAAATTTTGACACATGTTCACCTTTGCGGTAGTCTATGCAGAACCGTATAAATCCTTTGGACTTATGTGGGAGTACGATGGGGCTATGCCTTTCACCGCTAGACTCCTTTATGATCCTCATTTCCAGCATGGCTTTTATTTCTGCCTGAACAGTTTTCTTATTGTGTTCGTGCAGCCAGTACAGACATAAGCGCACTGGCATGCTGTTGCTATGTGGTGTTGTATGGGGTTTGTGCATCCTAGCAGGACAGAGAACACATAAGCAAACCGCTGTTGCAATGAGGCAACCTTGGATTTCTGGCGGAGAGAGAGATGGTTCTCACAATGGAGGGAGACAGGATTGCTTGATTTTTGTACCTCTGCCCTCAACTCATCTCTCTCCAATACCACCATAGCCAGAGAAACTGGGACCGCCTCTCTCCATGCTTTCAGAAGATTGAGGTAGTAAATCTGTGTTGCCCCTCCCCTGTAATTACACACAAGTTGTGTTTGAACAACTTTCAATCCTTATAGAAGAAATATATGAACATTTTCAATCAGTTTTTAGGGCCTGTCACTCCACTGAAACTGCTCTAACCAGAGTGGTAAATGATCTTCTACTTGCTGTGGACTTTGATTCCACCTCTGTGCTCATATTACTGGACCTCAGTGCAGCCGTTGACACCACTGATTACTGTATACTATTAGACAGAATAAATTGTAATTTTTGTGTGTCTGGCCTAGCTCTCTCTTGGCTTAAGTCCTACTTATCTGGAATAACAGTGTGTCCGCTATAATAATATTACATTGACATCCTCTGAGGTTAAGTATGGCGTAACTCAGGGATCAGTTCTTCGCCCTCTACTTTTCACTCTTTACATTTTGCCTCTTGGCCAGTCATGGATTAGCTTTCCATTGCTATGTGGATGGTACTCAACTGTTTAATGCCTATGAGGGCTGATGATCATAATTATATTATTAATTTAGAGGCCTTCTTGGCTGCTATGAAAACTTGGATGCCACTAAATTTCCTGCTTTTACATTTGGAAAAAATGAGATGCTGGTTGTTGGTCCTGCTAGACACAGACATCAATTTTTTTTTAAATTTCCCCCCCCTTTTCTCCACAGTTGTACTTGGCCAATTACTCCACTCTTCCGAGCTGCCCTGGTTTGCTGCTCCACTCCCTCTGCTGATCTGGGGAGGGCTGCAAAATACCACATGTCTCCTCCGGTACATGTGGAGTTGCCAGCTGCTTCTTTTCACCTGACAGTGAAGAGTTTCACCGGGGGTATTTAGAGCATGGGAGGATCATGTTATTCCCCCCCCCCCCTGAACTGGCACCCCGACCGACCAGAGGAGGTGCTAGTGCAGTGACCAGGACAGATACCCACTTCTGGCTTCCCACCTGCACACACAGCCAGTTGTGTCTGTAGGGACGCCCGACCAAGTTGGAGGTAACACGGGGATTCGAACCAGTGATCCCTGTGTTTGTAGGAAACGGAATAGACCGCCACGCTACTTAGACGCCCCACAGACGCCAATTTTGATCAAGTAACGGTAATGCACGACAACTCTGTGATTTCACAAAGCGTGGGAGCCAAAAATCTTGGTGTTACATTTGATCCCAGCCTTTCCTTTGATAAGCACATTAAAGAAATCACCAAGACTGCCTTTTTTCCGCTTACATAATGTTATGGGTCCCAAGGCTAGTACCACAGTAACAAATGATTTGGGTTCAATGCCTTTCAGTTCCCTGAAAAGCAGATGAAATGTTCAAAGGAATGAAGACACAAACCATGCATCTGTCTTCCCAGTTTTCTTCTGGTTTATTACAACATTTTGAAAACATGAAATACATATTCAAAACGTTCCCTAGTGCAGTAGTGTCTCTTTGTTTCAATGTCCCTTGTTTGGTTCACTGTCCTTGTTTTTTTTTCAATATGGTTCATCAGTATGTTTCTCCTTTTTAACCCATTGTCAGTTTCACCACACTTCTTAAACCAAACAAACATTAGTATTTGTGCAAGTGCATCTTTTCAGCCATTGCACTGGTTCCATGGCAAATATAACATAATGTGATTAAATCAACCTAAAAGTAGTTTAAGACTGTTCTCATTCCACAACATTTTACACGTTACGTAGAGAATGTTCATGAACTCAAAATATCAGTTTGATTCAACCTTCCAGAATTAGGAGACCGGGGGGGGGGGGGGGGCACCTTAGCAGACCTGCGCGCAGCACCACCTGTGCTCATTGGTTCCACTCTTTTTCCTAATAAACCAGTGCTGCTTCTCACAACAAATGTGAAATTAATTACTTTGTGTCTCAACCTCAGTACTAAAATATTTCATTTGTTACAATTAGCAAACAAAGTACTCAGCAATACTTGAAATAATAGTAACATATAAACAATAATTCCAAAAATAAACATAGAAGTGATCACGCATTTTGAGTGTACCACAGTAATACAGCTAAAATTCAGTCTTTCCTGTCCATGGCTAATGCAGAGACTCTAATACATGCATTTGTTTCATCCAAACTTGATTATTGTAATGTTCTGTTTTCAGGTCTGCCAAATGCTAGTACTAACAGTCGTCAGATGGTTCACAATGCTGCAGCTAGAATGCTAACTAAAACGAGAAAGTTTGACCATATTACAAGTTAGATTAGACGTCAAGGTGCTTCTGCCCACTTATAAAATCCCAAATGGGCTTGCCTTATTGCCTCATACCTGTCTGATCTCCTTAAATTTCCATCATGAGCATTCTGCTGTGAAAATGCAGGGCTCCTGTGTGTATCCAAAGTTAAAAATCAGTTAGCAGGTGGCAGGGCCTTCTCCTATCTTATGGAACAACCTGCCTGCTGCCGTCAGACAATCACAGTCTGTTAAGTCCTTTAAATTCAAACTTAAAACTTGTCTTTTTGCCTTAACCTACAGTTAGTTGCCTTTAAATTGAATACTTCACAGCCCGTACTTCATGGCAGGTCAGTTTTTGTCTCAATGAATTTCCAAGCACTGTTCTGCTGATGAGATTATAGAGTATAGATTATTGATTATTACAACTTTGCTCTTCTCTCTCACATCTTTTCTCTTTCTCTCTGAATGGTGTATTCGCCTGTCTCTTCTCCCTTGTATGTGAATGGTGTGATGTGAGTCTCCCCTGTGTGCACGTGTAGTCTGTCTTCCTGCCAGTTCTCTATGGTGATGGTGGTTGCCACCTAGATGCTGCTTGGCCTCCTTGTCACATTCTTTATATATCTTAAGAATCTATATCATTTTGTTATCCTGTTTCAGTGTTGTATCCGTCTCTCTCACTGATGTGTGATTATTATCTTTTCTTGAATGAATGAATGAATGAATGAAAGCCACTTTATTTGACATTGCATTCTTACAATGACTTTGTTCTATGCATTTAACCCATCCTGTTGTATAGAAGCTGTGGGCAGCTGTTGTGCCCGGGGACCAACTCCAGTTCTTCTTTCCTATTGCCTTGGTTAGGGGCACAGACAGGAGTAGTAACCCTAACATGCATGTCTTTTTGATGATGGGAGGACACTGGAGCACCCAGAGGAAACCCATGCAGACACGGGAAGAACATGCAAACTCCACACAGAAAGGACCTGGGACGGACTGGGGTTCAAACCCAGGACCTTTTTGCTGTGAGGCAACAGTGCTAACCACTGGGCCACCGTGCCACCCGTCTTTCTCATGTGTATGTGAATGGTGTGATGTGAGCCTCCCCTGTGTGCATGTGTAGCCTGTTCACTGTGCACTTGCTGGAGGAGGTCGTCGATGTCATCCGGGTCTGGGCGCAGCCACTGTCTTGCCGCATCAAGGCGCTGCTGCATCAGAATGAAGGGGCAACTGGTGCCCTCCAGGGCAAGTGACCTGAACCAGCAGTGAAGTCCCTCTGGCATGAGCCCACCCTAGTCCAGGACGGCTTGCCTGATGGCGTGCTAGTCCCCCTGGGAGGATGCTGGTTGAGGGTGTGTGGTTTGTTGTGCTCCCCGGTGAGCAGTGGGAGTGCGCGCACAGCCCATTCCTCCTCCAACCACCCACACGCTGATGCTGTCCCCTCAAATATATCGAGGAAAGCCTCGAGGTCATCAGCATCTGTCATCTTTGGGAGGGTGATCTGAGGCCAGCGAGTTGGTGAAGTGGCCAGATCACCCCTGTGGGTAGCCGGAGGGGGTGCAGCAGCTCCCTCAGGAGAGCCTGGTCTTTGGCCTGCTGAGCGGCCATTTGCTGCCGGGCCTGCGTCTGGTTGTAGAGGGCCTGCATTTGCTGGCCCCACATCCTGGCCTGGGCTCTCCTGGAAGTCCAGTTTAGGGCTTGCCCTATTGGAGATTCTGTTGGTTGCTGACTTCCTTCCATCAAACGCGCCCATATGGGCCACTACTGTGACATGACTGCTGTCATGGGAGGGGTTCGAACGGAACATAGGTTTTATTTAAGGAAATGTCTTGAAGCCCACACTCCATACAGCAAATATGCTCTGGTGCTGGAGCCACTGCTGCCTCGCTATCTCTTCTTCTTCAGAATTTGTCTAGCTCTTCTCTCTCTCTCTGGTTCTGTGTATGCCTGTGTTCTCGTCAGTGTCAGTCCAGGACCCAGCTTGACAGCGGTATATAAGCAGAGACTGTCAATTAGGCACACCTGAGGCCTCCCTACTAACAGACATTTCTACTCTCCTGTGAGCCATTCCCCCTCTCTCCGCTTCCAGCCTACGCTAGACCACACCCCACAACCATAACTAATAAAACGGCTGCTACTATAATAAGCATAAAAAGTATGTGAATTCAATTACCTCTGGATTATGGAAAACTGCATATCAAGCTTTTTCTTTTCATCTTTTCCTAATATGAATTAAGCTATAACAGTTCTAATGAAAATGAGTATCTGTCTATCTATCTATCTATCTATCTATCTATCTATCTATCTATCTATCTATCTATCTATCTATCTATCTATCTATCTATCTATCTATCTATCTATCTATCTATCTATCTATCTATCTATCTATCTATCTATCTATCTATCTATCTATCTATCTATCTATCTATCTATCTATCTATCTATCTCTGTCTGCCTGTCTGTCTGTCTGTCTATATATGTATGTGGTTATGTAGGTATTTATCTATGTGTTGGCATTTATCAAATTTTTTGACAAAATCAGAGGATGTGATATGCAGGGGGGGTTGGGGTGGGGTGGCTGGACAAGGATGTGTCAATCAAATGTGATCTCACCTTGACCTGGCAGACTTGAGAAATGGTCTAGTCAGCTGTGTTTATTGGTGATGGATGGCAAATGCTAAATATTCTGCTTAACTGTAACATTATACACACACACACACACACACACACACACACACACACACACACACACACACACACACACACATATATATATATATATATAAAGAAAGAAAGATGTAGAAAAAAACTTTAATTCATAGCAGTACAAGCCTGTTTCCTGCGTCGCACATGAAACAGGCTATATAACAAGGTAACGTATCTATGGCGTCACATTGTTATATTCTAAATGTACGCCATTTCAACAGTGCCCTGGTCATTTAAATGCTTTTTCAAAACAAGCCCCAGCCCCTTACCCCATTGGTTGTAATGTTTTCCACCCCACCATTGGTTGCTGTGCATCGTAACTACCTACCCCATTGGTTATAATAGTTCAAATGTTTTCTCCTCTGATCGGTTGCTGTCCACCGAAATTAGGGGCGTGACGCGGGGAAGCGTATACTGTGTGTTTTCTTTGTTGAATCACATTAGCAGCTGATGAGTGCGCGACGCACAAAACAAGCTTGTACTGCTATGTATTTTTTTTCCTACATCTATATTGATATTCCACTCCCCATTTGTTGAGCACTTTTATCAACACCATTGACGGTTTCGGGGAAAAAAACTTATATATATATATATATATATATATGCAACTCCTTGCCCAGAGGTTTTAAGAATATCTTCTTAATAGAATAGAAATCTATATCTTAGCCAAAAGCCTCTATCTTTGTCTGCCTCAGAGAAATGTCGGCTTAGTTCTGTCTATGACGCAAGAAATCTGGGAGGAAAATTTAATTAATTTTCGTTAGTAAATGAAACATTTTAATCGGCACCATTTTCTGAAGTGGAGCCCTCTCTCTTTCTCTCTATATTTGTCTTTTTCTTTCTTGTATCATCCCTTCCCTTTTTCCTCCTGTCATCTTAATGTTTTTTGCATACTGGAAGTAGAGCATAATTTGTAATCTTCTGTAAGAGTTTTTCTCCACTTCCCCTTTCTCCTTCATCTGTCCTCGCCCCAGGCATTAGTCCTCTCTCGGACTTGTAGCTTCATTTTTTTCTCTCTTGCAGTTTTATTCATTTAGTGTACGGTTTGTGATTTCTGTCCACACCCATCACTGTTTCCTGGCTCATCCACCACAACCTGATCCCCAACTTCTCTCTCCCACAGCTTCTTTTTACTTCCTGCCCTGGCATCGAGCATTTATTCTAGTAACCACCCTGACGAACATCTGTCACCTCACAGGTCCTTGATTATTAGTCTCAGTGGAAAGACAAGGTTTTAAAGGGAAACGATCACAATTTATATAACATTTGATGGTAGTTGCTAAAAGAAAAAAGAAAAACATTATAAAGCATTATTTGCATTTTCTCATGAGCATCTTTCAATGTGGTCAAGGAAGCTGCAAACCAGAAAGTAATAGTGGTAGTTTTCATAGTCATGGATTGACAATTTCCATGTTGCACACATTTTTTTCAGTGTTTTAGAGACAGACAGAATACCAGACTGGGTGGGACCAAGTCTTTTGGGGGGGGGGCAGCGAGTCCAAGTCAAGTTTGAGACTGAAGCTTATCGAGTCCAAGTCAAGTCCAAGACTTTAAGGTGTTGAGTCCAACTCAAGATCATTGGGGCCAAAACTTCGGTAAAGACTGACAGCAGAACAGTACAAGTCCAATTGACCTTTCGCAAAGTACCGCCCCAGAACGGTGCTTGTCCAATCCTACCTTAGCAACGGTCCGTCAAGCTTTCAAACACACAACAAAATGCTGAAACGGTGTGCCTATGGGATCTGCAAATCGGATACTAGATATCTGAAAAGTTTGGAGGGGGTGTAATTTTCTTTCCCTTCCCGAAACCCAGAATGCAAGAATCACAATGTCGGCAATAGATTTCGCAGTATAGCAGACCCCATGGCCAGCTTAATCCATCCAAAATCAACAAAAATACCTGCCTGCTCCAAGCTAAGCTTGCTACTAGCTATTATTGATAGCTAATACAGCTAACGTATTATTACTGTTACTTTTACCCACACAATGCGCTGATTTCTTCCTTCATGTTTTGGTGTTTTCCGGCTACTTCCTGGATAGTTCTGAAATGCTTGACAGGCATAGCAACAGTAACTAAGGGGGGCGGGACTTTGCGAAACGTCAATTAAACAGCATGATTATAAATGTAGTAGTTTACCATGAGTCAAAATTTCACTACACTCATATATCTATTTAGTTTTTTTCCCTCCACAATGGAAGAAATGTTTCAAATTTCAAATTTTACAGTTGTTTTAGAGACAAATAAAAAAAAATACAGATTAGATTGCACTTTCTTTATCGGCACAGGTAAAGTTTGATATTCACTTCAAAAATGTAAAAAAAAAAAATCTTCAATTAATCTTCAATTAGAGTTTTCAAGACTCCATCGGTCTTGAAAAATTATCATGAGTCCGCACTGTCCTAGTCCTTTTGCTTTGAAGTCTGAGATGAGACCGAGTACTGCATCACTACCGTTCAGAGTACTACAACCCTACTGTTTGGTATTGTGACTGTTATCCTCTACTATATATATATATATATATATATATGTAGAGAGAGAGAGAGAGAGAGAGAGAGAGATAGATAGATAGATAGATAGATAGATAGATAGATAGATAGATAGATAGATAGATAGATAGATAGATAGATAGATAGATAGATCATGTTGAAGGCGGTGACCATTTCTCATTAAATAAGGTAATCATGCTCATTTCGGCCCAAAGTGTTTCCATTCCCTCCTTAATACCATCTTTCTTGCCCGCAGGTCTCTGCAGTACACCTGTCCGAACTCAGTGGTGTGTATCTAAGACCTCCTTCTCCCTCCCGTACTGATCCACAGTTGTGACCTTCAGGTTGACAGGAAGGATGACAGGACATTGCTGTATAGGGGTCGACCCCTGACTGGCCCGTGGCTCAGTAGCGTCGGGGCAATCTCCGCCACCGCAGCCAAATAAGGTAGGAGCATGCAGCAGCACACCACCGACCAAAACCCTCCACAGGGTGAGCTGCTGCCCCTAATCTCTTAATACCCCAGCTCTGCCTCCAAGGTGACCCCTGTGCCACCACCAGAGTGGATGCACTTGTACATAGATACTTACAAGAGTCTCGTTTCACAGTTTTAAGAGTTAAAAAGAAATCCAAAAAAAAAATGAAGACAGCCTCAGACACGTCTGATGCTGACATATGATCTAAAGTTGCTGCAGGAATCACGAGAAAAGTTTGCCAAAGAGGCTGAGTGATAAATCTGCCGGAGCTCTTGGTACTGTCAGGGTCTGTTGAAATTGACATTTTGATGAAGGCTGCTCTGTCAGAGAATAAATTTAACTCGTAAAACCAGAACGGCTCATATATTTACAGACACTTTTGTCACAGATCACTGGGCGCCGATGGCAAACACAATAAAATGAATCCATCAGTATATTTCTCATTTCCCCCTAAATCATCCTGCTTTTCATGTTATCTGCCTCAATGATAACTGCTGCAAATGTATGAGTACGGCGGGGGTGTCTCTCTCCACACCAGTGGTCTGGTATGGAGGAAAATGAATGACTATTATCAAGAGAAACCTCAAAGGTAGCGGCTGTGCAATCACGCCATATGCATCTCATCTTGATCTGAACCAGCGAATTCACTTTGAAGACAAGACCGCTCACAGACCGCCTCATTTGTATTACCTTATTGTCATAATCTCTCTCTCTCTCTCTCTGGCGTTAAGGCTCATCTTGGGGGGGCAATATCTTCTTTGTAAACATATTATTCTTTGACCACAGATTCGAGGTGGCTGATAGCAGTTTGCACTTGCAAAAAATGAGCTGAAGCCAATAAAATAAAAATGCAGCTCAGTCCTAAAGACAGAGTGAAAAGTTATTTCTATCTCTGATATCACACAAAAAAAAAGGAAAAGGAAAAAAATACTGAGTGTCCATCAATGTCTTTCTCAATCCAATATGGTCTTTTTCTCTTTTCATTCTTGCTGATCTTTGAGTCGAGCTTGAGGATGGAGTATTTTCAGATAGTCCTTGTAAACTTTGTGTACTGGTTTCATCGTATCACCACCAAACAGTATTTTAGAACAAGCTGGACCAGACATGGGCCTCGTGACATTCAACAACAGAATATATAGCGTTAGATCTAGACTACTACAGTCTCATAGAATGTTGTGGTCTGATCATGTCTTCAGAAATAGAGTGGGCCGGTATCACTGAACGTCTCATAAAGTTTCACACACATATGCTTTAAGCTTTTTTTTTAGAAAAGATTTCCAGCATAAAATGTAATGTTGCCTAATATCATGGAATTGGGCATGCTTTAACTAGCCTGAGATATTTTCCAGATATCCATCCATCCATTATCCGAACCGCTTATCCTGCTCTCACGGTCGCGGTGATGCTGGAGCCTGTCCCAGCAGTTACTGGGCGGCAGGCGAGGAGACACCCTGGACAGGCCACCAGGCCATCACACAGGGGCCAATACACACACACACACACACACACACACACACACACACACACACACACACACACACATTCATACCGAGGGATAATTTAGTACGGCCGACTCACCTGACCTGCAGATCTTTGGACTGTGGGAGGAAACCGGAGCCCCTGGAGGAAACCCATGCAGACACGGATATATACATACACGCCTTCACCCGAAACGAGTAAGAACACAGACAGGTTAATGTGAGGCTGCACCCTAGATGATGACTTTATTTGGTGCTCTATAGTGTCCCTTGGCAATATTTTCTGTTGTTCGGTGGCACAGCCACAAAAGAATCCTGTTGCTTTTTGCCAGAGCTGCTGCCGAGTTGACAACCAGAGCTGCCAGTTGCCGGACCCGCTGCCGAGTTGACTGAGCGGAGCCACCATGGTTTACCCTTTCCGGTTACTGACAGCTAGGTAGACTGTGCCCGGAAAAAAAAGAGATAAAAAATGCAGACACGGAGAGAACATGCAAACTCCACACAGACTCGGGACGACCCCCGAGGTTGGACTACCCCAGGGCTCGAACCCAGGACCTTCTTGCTGTGAGGAGACCGCAATAACCAATGCACCACCCTATTCCAGACAAACAAACTCCAAGACAACTGCAGGTCTGCTGCAACTCTCAGTTTGCCCCTGCCTTTTAGTAAGTAAAATTTGAAGCTTTTGATTATCATCTTACACTGCACTTTAACTTTTACTCTATATTTGTATTTGTTTTTAAATGTATTTTTATTGCCTTATGTTGCTTTTACATTTTGTCTTAGTGCCTTTTATGTGTTATGTAAAGCACTTTGAATTGCCTTGCTGCTGAAATATGCTACACAAATAAACTTGCCTTGCTTTTCCTTGTTCAGCTTTACAATGCTAATCATCCAACGGTATCAAATATTCATTCAAGGTCTCTCAGCGGTTTATTGTTCACACTCCCTGCAATCTCCTTCAAGATCCTTTTTGTTTACGAAGTCTCAGGATACTAAATACAACAAACAAAATTAACATCAGGAAGACATTTGGATGCACATTAGTGTCTATGCCCCAATAATGTCTCCAAATTAATGCTAATTACTGCTTGGCTTCCAGAGACTGCAAAGAGCAGGAATGTGATCTCCTGCCTTTTTACCAGTGCTGAATTTGTAAAGTTCATAAATGTCATGCCTGTTGTAACGGGCAACGCGTACCCATCTTTCAAACCTTATAACCCATCGCACTTGCTTGCAGCAGAATTGCCTTATTTATTTATTATTTTGTTTGTCTGATTATGCCTCATGGACTCCCTCCTGGTTGGTGTGTTTGGGTTTGACAACCATTTTGTTGTGTGATGTTCGGCGCCATTGTTCGGTAGCCAGAGAACACAGTCCAAACCCCCCTCTGTTCCTTCACACGAGGATGAATAATATATTCATCAGCCCATTAGAGGCTCCTGACGATGCATTAATAGAGGCTGATAAAATCCCCCTAATTCCCAGACAGGCTTTTTTTCATGGCTGATAAAATCATGCCACTTGCTCATCGTAATTAATTACTGATATCTGGCAGATTGTAAGTGATGTCTGCGCCAAGCATTTAAGTGTCTCCAGTCTCTGTCATCTCATGTGGCCATAGGCTCCTTGCCCCTGTTGTTTTCGAGACCCAAGGGAGAAACAACGAGTGGATGGGGTTTAAGTATGTAGCCGTGGACAAGCAGACACTTGTTCACGAGCACTGGGGATTTAAACGTGCAGTTGTGGATAGCTTTACATTTGTCTTTACTATGATTATTAAACTGAGGGAGCACATGCCCCCCCCCCCGTATTAGTCAATATTAGTCTTCTCTGACGTCTAAAATAACCTTTGCAGGAATTGTTTTCTAACACATCTTGTTGCACTAATATCATTTGAAAGGTCTTGCAATGAGTAAGGCAGCGGTGCCGGAGATTATGACAAACAAGACTGCCGTATAGAGAAAGGGTTTGTATAGTGATCATAATGCACACGGAGATCAATATGAGACACAAGGAATTACTACTATGGTCTCATAGAGTGACAAATCAATTTTGTTAATGGCATTGCTTGTTGTTATGACATGCTGTAGAACGCTGAAGTACAGCTAGATGATATATAAGGCTACAATGGCCTTTTTCCTTCAAATTGTATAAATGTGATTAAAAAATCCATTATTTAGTTATGGTGTCTATTCAGTGATGGTGTTTTATTGGACTTGCACTGTTCTGGTGTCTGTCTTTACAAAAAGTTTTGGCCCCATTGGTCTTGAGTTGGTCTTGCCACCTTCCAGGCTCGGTCTGGACTTGGTCTCATCTTGAGTGGTCTTGACTACAAGGCTACCTGTTAGACTGCCAAGGGGTTATAAGGGATGTATACATTACCCTAGTGCCAATTCTCATGAATGTGGCTAATCCCCCCCCCCCTTTTTTTCTCCCCAATTGTACCTGGCCAATTACTCCACTCTTTTGAGCCGTCCCGGTCACTGCTCCACCCCCTCCGCTGATCCGGGGAGGGCTGCAGACTACCACATGCCTCCTCCGATACATGTGGAGTCACCAGCCACTTCTTTTCACCTGACAGTGAGGAGTTTCACCAGGGGGCGTAGAGCATGGGAGGATCACACTATTGTGGCCAATTGTGTCTGTAGGGACGCCCGACCAAGCCGGAGGTAACACGGGGATTAGAACCGGCGATCCCCGTGTTGGTAGGCAACGGAATAGACCGCTTCACTACCCGGACGCCCAAGACAGTTAATATTTGTAACATATAACAATTCTTATGAAAGTGGCTAATTCTACCTCACACAGAATAACTGTGAGGTCTGTCTGCCAGTTGTAAGCCAACTCAAATGCATCAGATTTATATCAACACACTCCACATAAAGTCAGCAGTCAGACAGAAGTCACAATCATCCCACGTCCTCTCGAGCTAAACATCTCACCCCATTCTCAGGCAAAGTAATGAACAGTGTCCCCTCGGGGATGAATAGAGTAGTCTGATTCTGATTCTTTTTTGACTTCATACACACTGTGTAACAGATCTCCAAATGACATATCTCTGGACATGGAGTTGTTTCTTGAAAACTAAATTATGAGCCAAATTCTTTGACTTGATATGCCCTAAACTCCGACAACCCAGAATTATTTGCTAGACGCAAACTTCTGCCGGCTATCATCCCATCAAGAATTTAAATTGATTTTGTATTTAACAAATTGAAAAATTGAGGTTAGCTTACACTGGGGGACACATCGTGTCGGGGTATTTGGGAAAGAGCGATGTCAATATTAATAACAATTAGGGGAATGTGACTCCAAATCCTGATAAACACTAACTGTAGAGGAATCAATTTTACTGTCGATATGCTGTCTGCTTCTGGAATAATTTCTCTGCATTTAAACAAGGGATGAAACAACTAGACAGATCAATCAACTACTCCTCCTCCTACTACTACTCCTACTACATTAGGGGTCGCCACAGCGGATCATCTGTTTCCATCTCTTCCTGTCCTCTGCATCTTCCTCTGTCATACCAACCACCTGCATGTCCTCCCTCACCACATCCATAAACCTCCTTCCTCTTTGGCCTTCCTCTTGCATAGCAGCTCCATATTCCGCATCCTTCACCCAATATACCCAGCATCTCTCCTCTGCACATGTCCAAACCATCTCAGTCTTGCCTCTCTTGCTTTGTCTCCAAACTGTCCAACTGGAGCTGTCCCTCTAATATACTCATTCCTAATCCTGTCCTTCTTCATCACTCCCAATGAAAATCTTAGCGTCTTCAACTCTGCCACCTCCAGCTCCACCTCCTGTCTTTTCATCAGTGCCACTGTCTCCAAACCATATAACATAGCTGGTCTCACTATGACATTGTTAGTATTAATGTTAGGTTTAGCATTGTTCTGATCCCGAGGTGACTGACCTCTACTATCTATCTATCTATCTATCTATCTATCTATCTATCTATCTATCTATCTATCTATCTATCTATCTATCTATCTATCTATCTATCTATCTATCTATCTATCTATCTATCTATCTATCTATCTATCTATCTATCTATCTATCTATCTATCTATCTATCTATCTATCTATCTATCTATCTATCTATCTATCTATCTATCTATCTACCTCTATTACTCTACCCTGTTGATGTCCCCTTCTTTTTTTTACCCTCTTTGCTGCTATCTACACCTGAATTTCCTTCCAGGATAAATAAAGGTTATCTTATCTTATCTTATCTTATCTTATCTTATCTTATCTTATCTTATCTTATCTTATCTTATCTTATCTTATCTTATCTTATCTTATCTTATCTTATCTTATCTTATCTTATTTGTTTGAACTATTGAAGCATGAGTGAACTGAAACTCTCATGAAACCTTACTTTATACTGACTGGTTCTATGCGGTGCTGTGAGTTCTGATACCAAAATTGTCATATGAACACACTGGGGGGACTTGGAGGATATGGTTTCCAGGTTTTTAAGCTTGATGTTGGAGTATTTTTGGTGGGCCGCAAGGTGAGCTGGGGGGATGTTTTTTTTTCTTTATTCCGTCTCCTACCCCAACCACCTGTGGCCCTCTCTCCATTGGCTGGAGTATCAGGATCAGAATGAATGAGTGGCAAGAGACAGAGCAACAGACGGTGAGGGAGGTTAATGACATGGTGCTCTGAGAGCTGCAAAGGCCAAAGTCAGAGGAGTGGTGTGTCTTGTGCAAATTGGAGAGAAAAGTTACACAGCACAATTTCTGCAACCTTCACGTATATGGGCCATTGCCATAACGTTTATTGGGTGGGTGATATTATATGGCTGAGATCTATGCTCGGTTGAAGTCAATTAAAAATCTGCAGAGTCATGAATAAGCTTTCCCTGCTTGCAGAGTATAAGACCTGGGGGACTTTTAGCTGAGCCCCAATCCAGTCACATAGTTTTGACTGGAGGAGGTTGAGCTCTAACTTTGACAGGAGAGGAGAAGCTAACCGAAGGACAAATTAGTGCATTTGTGCAATTATTACATGCATGTGTGGATGTATTTCTGTGTCTGGATACATGGACAATAATAATAATGAATAATAACTATTTATATAGCTCTTTTCTAAAACAATGTTACAAAGGGCAGTACAAATAATCTCACAATTTACAATCACATGCGCGCGCGTGCGCGCACACACACACACACACACACACACACACACACACACACACACACACACACACACACAGGACAGACAGATGGGTCATGGAAGTAGAAAAGATGATAAAATGGGGGACATTGCATTATATTTTAAATGACTCTGAAAGCTTTTCTGCTCTTTCTTGTCATATGTTAACCTCCAAGCTTTGCAAAACTATGAGTCTTTGTGAGTTGATCATTTACATGATAATGTAGCCCCTCCATCCAGATGCTGCAGATAATGTGGGCCTGAACAAAAAGCTAATGGTGAAATTATAGCTTTGGAGACTGACACAAAAGTGCCATGTAAGTATGATGTGACACAACAGAACTACATGGCAGTAACCTCAGGGGGGCTGAGGAGGCCATATCCCCTGTTAAATTAGAAATGGAGAACCCGAGTTCAAGAAAAGACTAGATACTGTCCTACACGTAATACTTAACTGTGAAAAGTACGTTTTACTTTTTTATCCAACCAGACATGGCAAAATCTTGACTGAGGAGAATCATAGATATGCAAACATATTAATAGGTAGAGATGCCCCGATACCACTTTTTCACTTCCGATACTGATACCACAGCTTTGGCTATCTGCCGATACCGATATCAATCCAATATTTTGTTTAACTCTTGTAGTAGTACTACTACTACTACTACTTCTTTCACCTGCTCCCATCAGGGGTCTCCACAGCAGATCAACTGTTTCCATCTCTTCCTATCCTCTGCATCTTCCTCTGTCACGCCAGCCACCTGCATGTACAAATAATAATAATAATAATAATAACAAAATACACGGAAGCACTTTGTTTATGATAGCCAATTACCAACCTAAAAACATCTCATTCAAATGGAGAACAAATACTTCCCCAGTATATAGTCCACAACAGCAGTTGGTTATGAAAGACTGCCCCCCTTTATTCAAACACTACAACAACAACAAACAAAAAAAACAGGTCCTACAGTACTTAAAACGAACAGTTTTAAAGTCAAAACAATCAGCATTGTAAAAAAAACATATGCAAAACTGTCCCTTAAAGTGCAGCTATGTGCAAATGGCACTGTAAAGCACAATTTAAATATGTAGTATAACATTCCAAATAACATTAACAAACACAGTTTAAACTGACTTTACAGACCTAGACCTAGCTGCTTTATTTTTAAATGTTGCATTCGGTTGTTGGATTTTTTTCCTCTGAAATACGTCCACACCACTTACATGACTAGTCCTCAGGTAGTTAACGTTCATACACTTGCGACTAATTCTACTACTGTTGTTATCGCCTGACACGCTGCGCCGCTTAACCGGAGGTGCGCGGCAAAGGAAGCGCTAATACGAAGAAGCCAGAAAGAAGATGTTACACTTTATTGTACAGTAGGTGGCGGTATGCACCTTAAAGTTGTTTGCGATCCGCTAGTAAAGCAAGGAAAGAAGAATAAGAAGCAGAAGACGAAGAAGAAAAAGACGAAGACGACGACGACGAAGAAGAAATAATATCTTGTGGGAGTGCAGGAATGAGGAGACGGAGAGATCGAGTCGAGTTAATTCCGTTTGCTCGCCACACAAAAAGACACCGATGCAGCACAATCTCTCGTGGCAACCAGCTAACCGCTAGGCTGCTACATGGCTCTCTCACAATACATTTGTTCCGGGCTTTTTCGCGGGCATGACGTTGTTTATATCACGTGACTTGTTCGGAGCGCTGTTCGGACCTTAGAATCTGGACGTTAGGACCTTGGAGACAGTCCAGCCTACGTCAGCACTATGAATGTCCGCCTTAAAGGAGCAGCAGCCACTGGTGAATCTATTTAGACGATGGTTTAGGCTAGATTTCCCCATGGATTGTATCGGATCATGTTTTTCTCCCCTCCGATATCCGATCCAGCATTCTGGGCAGGGGCGCCGGAATGCCCCCCCCCCCCACATATTTTTACCTTCTTTCCACATTTTTTTAAAGTCATTATCCCTGTATCCCCGCTAATGCCCCTGTATTGCAACACTTACGGTAAAAAAAACCTTCAGTTAGTTCACGACATACACGAAATAATCAATAACTCACCAAAACGAAAGCCATCTTTGACACGATCCACGCCGCCTCTCCCACCTGGTGGCCTTAAACCGCTCTGCCCCACTGCTGGACAGCCAGAACCAGTGCCATAAAATCCTTACTGGCTAACCACGAAGCGGCCTCCGACACTTTGGATGAAATAATCCGAATGGGGGGAAATACAGAAGCAACAAAAAAAGCACCAGGGCTACAGGCATTGATGACACAATTAAAACTGAATACAATGTATCACTTAAGCGCTCAAGCTCAACACAGAATGATACACTGAGATGCCTAACTGCAACAAAGTAAAAAGATGATGCGGACACGTGCCTTCAATAACGTGCTTTATTGTATTAAAACCGCATATCATTGTTTGCCCCCCCCCCACTTCTGAAATGATTCCGGCGCGCCTGATTCTGGGCCAGTATCGACCCGATACCGATGCCGTGGATCGGATCGGGACATCCCTACATAGGGACGCTGCAGTTCGGTATTAATCCTCCATTAGTTATGAATCAGTAGTCTAGAGCCTTGGTTGCTGAATGATAAACATCTTATAATTATTGCTGTGGATAAAGGTTACATCATATGCAAATGGAAAATACTATATTTTCTTGTGTGTAAGGTAAAATTAATTAAAAAGACAAGAGCTGTACATTGGTCACTGCTAATAAGCATTGTAACCATAAAAAAAAGTCAGATTATTTACAGTGCAGCGACCCTGAGAGCAGGATAAGCGGTTCGGATAACGGATGGAACGGATGATTTTCATGACAAGAATCCAGACTGAAGTTTGGTGAGGATGCTTGACGTCTTTCTGCTCACAGTACTGTCCCATCATCCACTTATCTTTCCTACCTAGTTTTGCTATCACGAAGTGTAGTCGTTTTAGTGTCCCCCCCCCTTATTCCCCCCCCCAGTTGTATCTGGCCAATTACCCCACTCTTCCAAGCCGCTCCAACACCTTTGCCGATCCGGGGAGGGCTGCAGACTACCGCATGCTTCCTCCAATACATGTGGAGTCGCCAGCTGCTTCTTTTCACCTGACAGTGAGGAGTTTCACCAGGGGGGCGTAGTGCGTGGGAGGATCACACTATTCCAACCCCCCCCACGAACAGGCGCCCCGACTGACCAGAATAGGCGCTAGTGCAGTGACCAGGACACATCCACATCCGGCTTCTGGCCTGACCAAGCCGAAGGTAACACGAGGATCCGAACTGGCGAGCCCCGTGTTGGTAGGCAACAGAATAGACCGCTATGCAACCCAGACGCCCCTAAATCAGTATTAAAAAAAAAAAATTCTAATCTGTTAGTACATTTTCTACTTTGCTCATCAGTTCTCTAAGGCTCTTTTTGAGATTTCTCCTGTGCGAATGTAAAGCGCTTTGAGACTGCAACTGTGATTTGGGGCTATACAAATAAACTGGACTTGATAGCACCCACTGAAACCCCCCCCTCTTTTTTTAAATTTTTTATTTTTGGCATAAACAATAATTCAGGATGACAACAGCCCCACGTGTAATTACTCCGAGGGAGAGGGAGGCCAGATGTGTCTTGCAGTGTGATCAATGTGTGAGACTTGTCTGGCTAGCAAGGCTAATAAGCACCACAGTTTCCCATTGATCTGTTTTTATCAAGGACAAACTTCTGACCTCTTCCACAGAGGCACTTGCTGAGGGAGAGGGCAAAGCCCGCCACAAGCCACATGGTGCAACCTTAAGGAGAAATCCAGCATGCATCTGACTTTCCCTGTCTTACACACATCCTCGGAGGGGGGGGGGGGAGAGAGAGAGAGAGAGAGAGAGAGAGGGAGAGGAATGCTGAAGAGTTGATAGAGGGAATTGTCAGGATGTCAGAAATCCCTCATGGATCATCTGTTGGCCTCCATGTTGGCTTATGGAGACGATTTAACAGACTGAACAATAGCTGTGATTTGTAGTCATTAATGCCTATGCTCCTCAGAGATGCCAGGATAGGCCCACTCTCCGAATATTTTAGTTCTTTGCTGAAAGGGTTTCAGCTTCAAAAATATCCAGCCCAGTCTCACAGACAAAATGTTTGTAGGCAATGTATTTGCATGTCTCAAAATACATTTACTGCCAACGTATCGAATAAGGAAATAGTTGAGGACCTCTGGTCAGATCTAATTTTAACCCTGGTTCACACTCAGTGCGAGTTATGTGATCCGTACCCTGGCTTTAGCCACATCAAACCCAAACTTTCTTTCTAAACTTAACTATGTCTAATCTAATAGCTACATTTATCCATTTCTAACCTTAAACCTAAATTTAACCATCGCTAATCTAATGATATTAGAATGGATAATTGGCGCCCTCAACTACATCCTCATTCATTGATGCATTGAATTGCATCCTATGCTTGTGACAGAACGTGATGTGATACGCTGACGTATATACTTGTCTCTGCCAGATGTTGGCTGCTAAGCAGGTATGGACTTGGCTAGTACTTGGATGGGAGACCTCCTGGGAAAACTGAGCTGTTGCTGGAAGTGGTGTTTGTGGGCCAGTAGGGGGCAGTCTTCCCGTTGTTCCTAATAAAAACAACAAATATCAAATCCCAATGCCCAAGTGCAGTGACAGTGACACTGTGCTGTAGGAGATGCCGCCCTTCAGATGAGACGTTAAACCGAGGTCCCGACTCACTGTGGTCATTAAAGATCCCATGGCACATATCGCAAAGAGTAGGGGGTTCCCCGGTGTCCTGGCAAAATTCCTAACCAGGCTCTCTCCATCTGGCCACCTAATCACCCCCCCCCAATGATTCCTCCCACACCACCTCAAGCTGATGTGTGCTGAGCGTTATGGCGCAAAATGGCTGCTGTGCATCACCAAGGTGGGTGCTACACATTGGTGGTGGTTGAAGTGAGATACCCCCTTAAATGTGAAGCATGTTGGGTGCCTAGAAAAGCACTACATACAGTGCATCCGGAAAGTATTCACACCCCTTCACTTTCCCCACATTTTGTTATGTTACAGCCTTATTCCAAAATGAATTACATTCCTTTTTTTTCTCATCAATCTACATACAATACCCCATAATGACAAAGCGAAAAAGGTTTTCTACAAATTTTTGCAAATTTATTAAAAATAAAAAACTGAAATATTGCTTGTACATAAGTATTCACACCCTTTACTCAGTACTTGGTTGAGGCACCCTTGGCAGTGATTACAGCCTCAAGTCTTCTTGGGTATGAAGCTACAAGCTTGGCACACCTATATTTGGGGTATTTCTCCCATTCTTCTCTGCAGATCCTCTTGAGCTCTGTAAGGTTAGATGGGGAGCGTCGCTGCACAGCTATTTTCAGGTCTTTCCAGAGATGTTCAATGGGGTTCAAGTCTGGGCTCTGGCTGGGCCACTCAAGGACATTCACAGACTTGTCCCGAAGCCACTCCTTCGTTGCCTTGGCTGTGTGCTTAAGGTCATTGTCGTGTTGAAAGGTAAACCTTCGCCCCAGTCTGAGGTCCTGAGCGCTCTGGAGCAGGTTTCATCAAGGATCTCTCGGTACTTTGCTCCATTCATCTTTCCCTCGATCCTAACTAGTCTCCCAGTTCCTGCCGCTGAAAAACCTCCCCACAGCATGATGCTGCCACCACCATGCTTCACTGCAGGGATGTATTAGCAAGGTGATGAGAGGTGCCTGGTTTCCTCCAGACGTGACGTTTGGCATTCAGGCCAAAGAGTTCAATCTTGGTATCATCAGACCAGAGAATCTTGTTTCTCATGGTCTGGGAGTCCTTTAGGTGCTTTCTGGCAAACTCCAAGCAGGCTGTCATGTGCCTTTTACTGAGCAGAGGCTTCCGTCTGGCCACTCTACCACAAAGGCCTGATTGGTGGAGTGCTGCAGAGATGGTTGTCCTTTTGGAAGGTTCTCCCATCTCCACAGAGGAATGCTGGAGCTCTGTCAGAGTGACCATCGGGTTCTTGGTCACCTCCCTGACCAAGGCCCGTCTCCCCCGATTGCTCAGTTTGGCTGGGTGGCCAGCTCTAGGAAGAGTCCTGGTGGATCCAAACTTCTTCCATTTACGAATGATGGAGACCACTGTGCTCTTTGGGACCTTCAAAGCTGTAGACATTTTTTTTGTACCCTTCCCCAGATCTGTGCCTCAATGCAATCCTGTCTCGGAGGCCCACAGACAATTCCTTTGACTTCATGGCTTGGTTTCTGCTCTGACATGCACTGTCAACAGTGGGACCTTATATAGACAGGTGTGTGCCTTTCCAAATCATGTCCAATCAATTGAATTTACTACAGGTGGACTCCAATCAAGATGTATAAACATCTCAAGGATGATCGGTGGAAACAGGATGAACCTGAGCTCAATTTTGAGTGTCATAGCAAAGGGTGTGAATACGTATGTACATGCAATATTTCAGTTTTTTATTTTTAATAAATTTGCTAAAATTTCTACGAAACCTTTTTCCCTTTGTCATTATGGGGTATTGTGTGTAGATTGATGAGAAAAAAAGGAATTTAATCCATTTTGGAATAAGGCTGTAACATAACAAAATGTGGGGAAAGTGAAGGGGTGTGAATACTTTCCGGATGCACTGTAAATGTAAAGATTATTATTTTTATTATTATTATTATTATTTCTTTCACGTTTCCTGTTTTACATCCTGTAGAGCTGGGTCCAAACTACGGACTTGAGGCACTATAGGGCACATGTCACTTGATTGACAGTACTCGTCGTAATATGTGGGCTGTTCCGAGTAGGGCGATCTTCTGGACTGCACTGATGTTGATGGTTCCTGGGATACAGTTGGTGAACTTTCCCATTCCCTTCTTCATGAGTCCTAGAGCTCCGATGACCACTGGTGTTGTTTCGGTCTTCATTCCCCACATCCTGTTGATTTTAGTCTCCAGGTCATTGTACTTGGTCAGCTTCTCTTTGACTTTCACTGAGCATGCACCTCTTTTGCTACCTGTCCTTGATAACGATGTCGGGCTTGTTGGCTTTTATCTCTCTGTCAGTGTGGATGGGCATGTCCCAGAGGATGGTGACATTGTTTTGACCGTTATTGGCTGATGTTCGTACCACTTCTCAGTCATCTTGATCTTGTAACTCGTGCAGATCTACCAGTGCAGGTATGCTGCTGCCTTGTTGTGCCCGTTTATGTACTCGGTCTTTGCCGGTTCCGGGCAGCCTGAGACAATGTGGTCAATGCTTTCTTCGTACATTCCACAGATTCTGCATTTTGGGTCTGTTCCATCTTTGATGATGCGATGGTGATAGGATCTGGTTGCCAGGCTCTGGTCTTGTGGAGCCGCTGGCCATAGTGTTTTGCCTTCTGCTTTACTCATTTGGCGTAGATGGTAGTTGCCTCATTTTCTGTTGGTGGGGTTTCTTGGACATCAAGCTCTTTCTTGAATTGTTCAGCTTCTTTATTGATGGAGTAGATCTCATGTTTTAGTATTCGGAGGAGTGGGTCATCTGTAATTATTATTATTATATATACCATAATTTGTACTGATGCTGGTGCTGTTTTCCCCCTCTCGCAATCGCTGAACATAATGTGCACATATATATGTACATTATTATGAGAGTACATTATGACATTATTATGTACATTATTACAGATATTTTGGCTTTTGTGCTTTGGAATATTTTTTTTGCAACAAATTTTCACGAGTATCAAAATTGTTGTTTGCATCTCCTGAAGCATATATTTCTGTTTATTTTTCGCTTCGATGTGTTTTTTTCTAGACAACCTAGTGAGCTTAATGAGATCTGTCGTTTAATTTCCACTTTTGCTGACTGTCATTTCTCAGTCATTGATGTGGAAGTTCAGTGGACCCACTATAATTGATACTTCTCTTGTTGATGTGATTTGAAATTTAATAGAGCCCATCACACATCATAACTTGATAAAGACATCAATATTTTCTTTTTTTATCTTTTTTTTTTTAAAATTTACAATCAAGTCAAAACAGATAATAATTTTTGAACTTTGGCAGGTGTGGAAAATCATGTTTATAAATAAAGTATTTGAGTATTTTCTATTGTACATTCAATAAAAGATTAAAGCTTCTGTTTAAATAAAAAATATATTAAAGCGTTGTATTTGATCTTATTTTGATCTGGCCTTTGACTGTCTGGGGGAAGGCTGAATCTTTTAATGTGCAGGCTATTTCCTTGGTGGTCTCACTTATATACAGCTTTCCTTTTGTTATTCATTCTCTACATAAGTTTGAAGGGAAACTCCCGATTTTCAACATAAGGATAACACTCCATTGTGCCACTTTCATAATACAAACAATCCTCTGTGTGTCTCTGAATGACATCACTGATAGACAACTCATGAATTTTTTCCTGGTTTGCTGATAGGCTGCACTGACCACACGGAGGCCATTTTGCTGTCACCTGATCGCTGTTACGACACGGTTTTTGGATTTAGGATGAGAAATCTGGTTTGGTTCAGATCTAGAATTAGGGGTGGAGTTAGGAGTCAGGGAGAGGCTGATCGTTCCATAGGGGGGGTTGGGTCACTTGGCCTTAGTGCGGCAACTCGACCGCTGGTGGGGGGGGGGGGGGGGGGACACTCGAGACAACACGGTGTGCAGCAGCAGCTAGGGGAGCGTGGTGATTACGACCATGCCGAGGACTCCGTGAGACAACAAAGCGCCAGACTTTGTGCTGCACATCTCACTTGCCACAGGAACTTCCGAAGAGTACCAACAACATCTGAGCTGGCCGCGCCCAGAGATAAGGCAAAGAGGCGACGCCCTGCAAGCTAGCCCATCAGGGGCTGCCAGTGGAAGACGTCGGGAGTTTCAGCTAGGAGAGGTGAGTGGTCCAGATACCCCCTAGACAGGAAAGTGTACATAGACATAGGTAAGAGAGGCTTACATACTCAAATTCAAATGCTTTCACTTGAGGGAACGAACTAACTGTTGCAGATGCTAACGTGTAGGGGCTAGTTGGATGGAGGTTAGTCCTAGTTTCCAGGATTAGCGAGCCGGACACGTTTGTTGTCTTGTAACAGTACTCAAGATGGGAAAACCTAAAGTGCACCCCTATGTGTTACTACTGTGTGCCAGGTTGTTACACTTATAGTAACAGCTTAATAATAATAATAATAATAATAATAACTTCTCAGTGGATTGTCACCTTGTCGTGGTGGAGAAGCTTGCGTGGTCCTGAGATCCCCAGAGTAATGCCGTCTGGAGCTATGCTCCTGGTTGGGTCAACCATGGCAGTAAGGTCAAGGGGGAGGTCCCTGACAAAGAGCAAGCCAACCAAGACCTCAATGGTGGAACAGGCGGAGGATGATGGCTGACTTTAGGGAACCGTCACAATGGCTGGGAAGGTCGGATGAAGGCTGCAGCAGAAATGGGCCCCCAGTTGTCTTGGACGCCATGCCACTGGATCCTGGCCCAGATCTGTCAAGGACCATGTGGTAGCTGTATGTGCACCAGTCTTCTCATGTCAAACAAAGTCACGCACAGGCGTCCTCCATTAAGTGAAATGTTCTTCTTCTCCTGGATCGCCACCATGTCATGGTTGATAAGCTTGCATGATCCCAAGAGCTATGTCATCCGGTGCTTGGTTCCTGGTTGGGTCACCCAAGGCAGATAGGTCAAGGGGGAGTTTCCAGACAAAGTGCGATCCAACCAAGACCTCAATGGTGGAACTGGTGAAAGACAATGCCAGTGAAGGCGGATGAAAGCTGCAACAGCGGGTGGTCCCCAATCGTGTTGGTTCTGCATGTCATTGGACTTTGGCCACTCCCTGCCAAGGACCATGTGATGGCTGCAGGCGCATCAGCCTCTCTACGTAATGAGCTGTCACTTGCAGGTGTCCTTCTGCAAGGATACCCACAAGGACCTAGAAGGAGGACAGTCATAATTGACCCCGAGTGACTGCCGATGATGATGATGATGACGATGACACATGTAAATGCAAAGAATTGGACAAAATTCTTTCATTTCACCAGTTTCCAACTGACAAAATAAGCACTTTACCACTTTAGGAGTGAATGTTTTGTGCATGGCTTTCCTCAGGCTGACGTTTCTGGTCCATCTAAAATAGTAGGGGAACACTGCCTGGAAGCAAACACATCTCCCGGTTTCATCATGCTGCTAAAGTGGTTGGAGCACACTTTTCTGCTGGATGTAGTCTATATCAACATCATACAAACAGGGAAATTATGACAGCTACCTTGACTTTATGTTGTAAGCTTTTTAAACAGCCTTGTTAACAGTAGCTAAGTGTTTGAACAAAGATGATTTTACCTTGAAATATGGCCCAAAATCTCTCCAGATTTTAGTAATCCATTCCTTATGTTGGATTTCGTAGGTTGGGAACCAGTGAATTGAAAGATTTTTGTCTGATTCTTTACATTTATGTGAGTTACTGCCTAGCAAACAGCACTAAGGCATAGCAGTTCGCTTTAGGTTTCTCACCCTGTGTGTTATTTGACGTCATTTGTGTTAATATGGTCAATTGTATTAGAAAATGTAAATGCCACATTATGTAGTGTTGGTATTACCATTTTCATATAAAATGCACCCTATCAGCAAACCAGGAAGCAAGTTTTCACATTCATAGACTTTTTGTCCATGATGTCACCGGTAGACACAAATTCGGCAGCGTGTCAGTGACTCACAGAAGATTGCTCAGTATTATCACTGCTAATGGAGTGTTATCTCTACAACATAGAGATGATATGGAAAATCGTGATTGTTCCCCTTTAATTCAATTCAGTGCTTGGGTGTTGGGTGGGGTAGCTGTAGCTCATCCCAGCCAGCATTGGGAGGCAGGTCACCAGTCCATCACAGGGTTATAAACAGTATTCTCACAGCATAAATTGGGTTTTGATGCAGTGCACTTCAAGGAGGACAGCCAAGTTTCTTTCCAGGTTGAATTTATGAAAGGCCATCAATCAGAAACTATATTATGTGTGTAATTCTTAACCTAGCATATTTACTGTCAACATCAGCACATCAAAGATGTCGTTGTACGTAGGGTAGGTAAGGATTTTAGCACTCACACAACAGTAAGAGGGTGTTGATTTCCTCTTTCTTAGAAGCAGAGAAAAAAGAAACATGTTGAAAGCAAAGCACAAACTGATGTACACGTTCTGTAAGCAGTGATTGGTGCAGTGGCATTGTGCATCATTCAGTGATATAGATTTCCTTCACCCCTACATTTGGACCTTGCATTCCATTTTTTTTTTGATATTTTGAAAAATGCATAGATAGCAAAATGTTGAAAGATTGCCTTCCAAAAAAGAAAATTGCTTTAACTCTGGCAGTCTCTACAAATGACCCTTAGACATTGAATTGATAGAGAATTTCTGGAGAAAATGAAATGAGCTTGGATGGCCTGATTTAAGTTACAAGAGTCACTGAGAATGTATTTGTGTGTGTGCGTGCGTGCGTGCGCGTGTGTGTGTCCTATCCAGCCATAGCAGTGGAACTGGTTCAACTGAGCTGTCAAACGCTTCAGTGCCCAGGAGAGCTCTTAAGGCAGTTCAAGTAAATGCCTTACCATAGTTTAGTGCTTACAATGATTGAGGCCCACATTTTCATACTTCTCCTGTGGATAATTCTTGGTGTGCCCTTGCATCTCATTATAAAGTCTAAAAAAATGCCTATATGTCCTTTCTTCCATCTCCTCTGTCTCAGCAGGTAATTGGGGGGCTTAGTTAGATACTAGACAGCAATGACTGAGAATTCCTTTTGTCCATCAGTGGGGGCACTGTATTGGTGATGCTGGGTAAGGGTGTGTGTGCATGTGTGTGTGTGTGTGTGTGTGTGTGTGTGTGTGTGTGTGTGTGTGTGTGTGTGTGTGTGTGTGTGTGTGTGTGTGTGTGTGTGTGTGGGTGGTTGGTTGGGTGGGTGTGTGGGTAACTGTGGTGTACTAGTCCCATAGACTCAGCCCTCATCCAATTAATTATCTTAAAGGAACTGGGAGAGCTGAGGGGAAGCCGAGGGCAACTTAAATCTGACACACACATCTCACTTCCTTGTTACAACGATATATCTCCATTTAACTTCACTCTGTGGACAGAAATGATTACCAGCTAATGCCCTGCTTTGGTTTGTTTGGTTCTGAGAAGTGAGTCTGTGCTTGCTCATATCTGGCTGGAAGAAAGTGCTGAGATGGAGGTAAAAAGTGGAAAAGAGCTGAAAGTCGCAGGAAGCGAGAACTAATGTAAAGCTATTCCTGTCACTCTTTTATCACCAGTTACCATGGTTATTTCCTCTGACGCCTTACATCCAACTTCAGGCCTTTTTTTTAATCACACATTATTGCAGATAATGCAGCCTGACTGTTGTAATTTGCCAACTCATGAGATGTGAATCAATGTCTATTTCTGTTAGTGATCAAAGGCTCGAAGAAACAAAGGAGCCTGATACAAATACTGCAGAAACTCTCTCCCCACTCCCTCCTGCCCATGGTGTTATATTCACATCCATTTGGTCCCATGTAGTGCTCTATTGCATGGCATTTCAGTTTGTCTGTGACTTTTTGTGCACATGTGAAAACCTAAACAGCGTGTAATGCATCATTCTGCAAGGTGCTGTACACAGAGGTCTGATTGCAGCAATAACAGCATGTTCATTTTAACTTATGTAAAGCATCTTTGAATACCCTGAAAAGGGCTCTATAAATAAAATGTATTATTGTTATTTTTTTATTATTATGTTTATTATTATGACTCTTTACACTTGGCAACTCAACAGATTTTTGCGAATGCAGAATACTAAATGTGCCGTGGTGAAAATATGAGTCAATCAGTGCACCCTTCTTGTCCTCGACTACCAGTTTCAAAAAATATGTTCTCATATGAATTTGATAGAGGGGTAAGAGGGAGGGAGATAAAGACATAATTGCAAGTTCTTTTTTTTTATTGCAACATTAGCACATGAATATCATAACCACTTCTCTGCTCTGAATTAATTATTGCATTAATAGGATGGGTGCACAAAATAGAGTACCCAATATTGCTGACTTCATTCTGTTTGATTTGCAGGTACACAAACAACAACATTCCCTCTTTGGATTGCAGACATTGTATTTATATATAAGTTGCGGAGGCGTATGGTTTCATCCATTAAGTATGTGTGAAAACTAGTGAGTAACACAATTAAAACAAATCAAGTGAAGTATTCCCGGCTGCAGTTTTGTACAGAAATGTAAATGCTTTATTGAGGATAAATGAAATTCACAAGATTGCGGCTTGTTTTTACTGTGTTAAACCAGGATGGGCATTAGCAAACTAATGGACTCATTCACTGCAGCTAATTGACAAATGGACAAACAATCCTGAGAGATAAATCAGAATGTTTAGTAAGCTCACCCAATGAAGTCATGTGTAAGGAGGAAGAAGAGAGCCGCAGTCACCCTACAGATAAAAATATTTGACAATCATGTTCATTTTAGTGTCATATCTACAACAAGTAATTTTTATCTGTGAAGTAGGTTTGGACAGCTAATTAAGGGTATGGCTATTTTATGCCATGAACACTCCATGAACAATGAAGATATGTAGTTGTTGCCTTTTTTTTTTTACAGGGATGATAATCCCCCCAAACACTGGGCTATGATCCAGTCTCATTCTGTTAAAATATCAAATCTTATTTACTGGCAACTGCCAAATTAGTAATTCAAAACAGTTACCCATACCACTGTAAGGCAAGGCAAATTTATTTGTATAGCTCATTTCAGCATCAAGGCAATTCAAAGAGCTATACATAAAACATAAAAGGCATTAAGAAAAGCAACATAAGGTAATAAAAAAAGAGTAAAAGTTACAGTGCAGTGTAAGATTATAATCAAAAGCTTCAAATTTTATTCAATAAAAGGCAGCGGCAAAAAGGAAGGTAAGCCTTGATTTAAAAGAACTGAAAGTTGCAGCAGACCTGCAGTTTTCTGGGCATTTGTTCCAGATATGTGGTGCATAAAAACTGAAAGCGGCCTCTCCATGTTTAGTTTTGACTTTGGGGACAGAAAGCAGATTTGTTCCGGATGATCTGAGAGGTCTCGATGGTTCATAGTGTAGCAGAAGATCAGAAATATATTTTGGCCATAAACCATTCAGTGCTTTATAAACCAAGAGCAGAGTTTTAAAATCAATTATTTGATGGACAGGAAGCCAGTGTAATGACCTCAGAACTGGAGTGATGTGATCCACGTTTTTGTTCTTAGTGAGGACCCGAGCAGCAGTGTTTTGAATCAGCTACAGCTGTTTGATCAATTTTTAGAAAGACCTGTAGACACCGTTACAGTAAGAATACAAATGCATGGACAAGTTTTTTCAAGTCCTGCTGAGACATAAATCCTTTAATTCTTGATATAGTCTTCATGTGATAGTAGGCTGAATTTATAATTGTCTTAATGTGGCTATCTAAATTCAGGTCTGAATCCATGACTACACCAAGATTTCTTTCTGGCTTGGCTAATGGTTTTTAACATTACCAATTGTAGATGAGCTGAGCGTTGACTTTTAATTGTTCTTTCTTGGCTCCATAACAATTGCTTCAGTCTTATCTTTGTTTAATTGAAAAAAAATTCTGAGACACCTGATTGTTGATTTGTTTAATGCACTTACTCAGTGCTTGTATGACATTATAGTCCCCTGGTGATATGGTTATGTAACTATGTGTATCATCTGCATAATTGTGGTAACATGTTTTGTTGTTTCCATAATCTGAATTAGTGGGAGCATATAGATGTTAAACAGAAGCGGCCCCAGAATGGTAATTTTTGTATGATCAGATTTTTAATTACTTAGATGCAAAGTAGTTCCTGTCCATTAAATATGATTCGGACCAGTTTAGTGCTGTGCCAGAAAGTCTCACCCAGTTTTCCAGTTAGTCTAATAATATGTTGTAGTCGACTGTGTCAAATGCAGCACTGAGATCCAATAATACCAGGACTGAGATTCTGCCACTGTCTGTGTTTAAACAGATGTCATTAAAGACCTTAACAAGAGCAGTCTCAGTGCTGTGGTGTGGTCGAAATTCTGACTGGAAGACATCAAAACTGTTGTTAAGAGCCAAAAAGTTGTTGAGCTGTGGAAAATAGCTTTTTCAATGATTTTACTTAGAAACGTAAGGTTTGATATGGGCCTATAATTGTTCATTAGTAAAGTGTCTAGATTATTCTTTTTTAAGAGTGGTTTGATGACTGTAGTGTTAAAGGCCTCTGGGAAGAGACCTGAAAGAAGAGATGTGTTGACAATTTGTAGAAGATCTGAGGCCATGTAATTAGAAACATTTTTGAAACAGCCTGTTGGCAGAATATCAAGGCAACAGGAGGAGGATTACAGATGTTGTATAATCTCTTCCAAGTTTTTATGGCTGATGGGATCGAATTGTCTCATGCTATTTGAATTGATTTTATGTGGACACAGGGACAACACATGCCCTGTTAACCTATGGAGTATGGAGGCACTGACTGCCAGTCTAATTTTCTGAATGTTGTCATTAAAGAAGGGGGCAAATTCATTACAGGCCCTGATAGATAGAAATTCAGAGGCTGCTGCCATGGGGGGGTTGTTAGCCTGTTGACAGTAGCTAACAAGGCACGTATATTATTATTGTTTTTGGCAATGATGTCAGAGAAGTAGGACTACCTTGCATTTCTCAGTTCCAAATTATAAATGCAAAGTATCTCCTTAAAGATGTCATAACGAACAGTAAAATGTTTTTCACCACCTGCATCCAATATTTGTAGAAGAAACCATACATGGGTTTAGTGATTTTTTTTGTCATACAGTACAAAATTGATGAACAGAAATAACTTAAAATTAATTAAACAATTAAATGAGTTTAATTATGTTGGGAAGCCAAAGGTGCTGAGAGGGGAGGTGTGGTATTGCATGAGGAAGTCGGGTGTTGGAGAGAAGTATGTAGGAGTGGTGCAGGATATGTATGAGGGAAGTGTGACAATGGTGAGGTGTGTGGTTGGAATGACAGATGGGTTCAAGGTGGAGGTGGAATTACATCAAGGATCGGCTCTGAGCCCTTTCTTGTTTGCAATGGTGATGGACAGGTTGACGGACGAGATCAGGCAGGAGTCTCCGTGGACTATGATGTTTGCAGATGACATTGTGATCTGTAGCGAGAGTAGGGTGCCGGCTGAGGAAAGCCTGGAGATGTGAAGGTATGCACTGGAGAGAAGAGGAATGCAAGTCAGTAGGAGCAAGATGGAATACATATGCGTGAATGAGAGGGAGGACAGTGGAATGGTGAGGATGCAAGGAGTAGAGGGGGTGAAGGCGTGAGTTTAAATACTTGGGTGACAACTGTCCAAAGTAATGGGGAGTGCAGAAGAGAGGTGAAGAAGAGAGTACAGGTTGGGTGGAGTGCGTGGAGAAGAGTGTCAGGAGTGATTTGCGACAGAAGGGTACCAGCAAGAGTGAAAGTGAAGGTTTACAAGACTGTGTGAGACCAGCTATGTTATATGGTTTGGAGACAGTGGCACTGATGAAAAGACAGGAGGTGGAGCTGGAGGTGGCAGAGTTGAAGATGCTAAGATTTTCATTGGGAGTGACAGAGAAGGACAGGATTAGTAACCAGTATATTAGAGGGACAGCTCAGGTTGGACGGTTTGGAGACAAAGCAAGAGAGGCAAAATTGAGATGGTTTGGACATGTATGGAGGAGAGATGCTGGGTATACTGGGAGAAGGATGCTGAATATGGAGCTGCCAGGGGAGAGGAAAAGAGGAAGGCCAAAGAGGAGATTTATGGATGTGGTGAGGGAGGACATGCAGCTGGCTGGTGTGACAGAGGAAGACGCAGAGGACAGGAAAAAATGGAAACGGATGATCCGCTGTGGCGACCCCTAATGGGAGCAGTCGAAAGTAGTAGTAAATTATGTTATGAAGATGTGCAAGATGTTTTCAGTAAATAAATAGCCCTGCATTTTGAATTATATCGGTTGACGTATTCCACCATAAAGCTCTTCTTGAGTCAATGTAAGATTTTCTTTAAAATGTATAAAAAAAGCCGAATATGCTGCTGACATGTTGTGTATTGGTTATGCCCTTGTGTATATTATAAAAAAAAATCATTCAAATATTCAACTACACGTCGTCTATGGCCTTGAACACTCTCTGCATCTAAATTTATGGAATAATCTCTACCCCGGCAAGACAGAAAAAAATGAAATTTTAATGTATCAGCATGCCAGTGCCTTGGGCTATCCCATTGGAAATGAATAGAAGACATAATGCTGTCACCCAAAACATGTCAATACTTCTGCCCTATTGACAACAAACGGAAGACCCGCCATGCAATTACTGTTAGGATATTTTGTAAGCTTTAACATTGTTGATGTTGTCTGTAATGGCAGAGCCGGACTGATTTCTGTGATATCTGAAAGGGCACATGTTGGGGTTTTTTCAGTGAAAACCATCCTCTGGGCATTATCAAAAACACTCTCAATCCTTTTCTAATTCTCAGCGCAGTATGTTGGTGTGACGTCACACATTTGGCAGGGGACAAATTGCGCTCTATCATTTTTGGCAATTACCGACAGTGTTTGTTTACCACTACAAACATGACCGAAATAGAGTACCAATAATGTATAGTGTGCGGATGTCTGCCGCCTTTTCATAGATGAACGTGATTAAGGGAGTATCTTGCTGCTTGAACACATTTGAATGGAGAGCAAACGAACCATCTTGGGGATGATTTACAATGGCAAGCCTTTTAGCGTGTGCATCCGAGCCACGTTTTAAGTGATAGTTTTTGGTCTTTCTTGAGCAAATACGCTATCTCCCCTTTTGTTCAGTGAATCTTAATTAATCTTTAATAATGCCGTACAGAACAGGCTGGAATAAAGCCGCCTTTCTCTTCCAATAATACACTGGCGCTACAACCGGCCTAGTCGGTGTGTTATTAGGCTGAGCTAAGCTGAATGTTGAATGTGCCTCTCTCACTTCGGGTATTCTTCATAGCACTCTCCTGGCATATCCTCAGCAGTTTCATTATATAACCAACACATTCTTGGGACAATATGCCGGGTTATTTAATGAAACCATTGTGGCCAAGCTGGGAGGGGATTAGAACTAATCCACACAGGAACTTTGCTGATAAGTGGAGACATAAAAGCATTAGCAGCAACCTCCATTCACAGCAACAGTTCATCTTCCCCATAAATATACGGTCCAGCAATTTATTAAACAAATGTAAGCCATTCTTTAGCTATTAATTTTCTAAGGCAAATGGGGAGCTTTTGAGTCGGCGCTGAAGAGGGGGCGCAGTTACAAAAAGCAAACCTATGCAAAACTTGCATGATAAAATCAAATGGTGGTACTGTCCTTGGGAGATGCCCTGGTTAAATGCATAACGTCACCTTTTTTTTGTTTTGTTCACTCTGTGTGTGTGTGTGTGTGTGTGTGTGTGTGTGTGTGTGTGTGTGTGTGTGTGTGTGTTTGTATTCGTTTGCATGAATGCTATTTTCCACATCTGTATGAGAACATATATTTTTTAAGAACTCTGCGTGTGCCATTCTGCCGGGTGCATGCATGGTTGTGTGCTTGTGCGTGTATATAAATAATAGAAACAGTGACTGTTTGGGACAAGGTGACGAGGCAGTGCGGAGATAAGACGGCAGTCCCTGCAGGACAGCACAGCTAAGAAAAGCACACCAGAGGCCTTGTTACCTCTAACACTTGTGAGGCACAGGGTGTCTTACAACACACGCACGCACGCAAACGCACACACGGGCAGAAATGGGAGAATGTGTGCCAGTGCCTCTGCTGTGTGTTGGCAGTCTAAAAGCTGCTTAGTAGAATTGTTTTGCATTTTACATTCATCATGTTTAACAGCTCTTGACATACTCAACATTTCACAGGTTTCAAAAGAGAAAATGTGACAAACAACGTTTTGACACTATTCTAGGTATTGCATGATGATATAAAAGACCTAGAGGCAAAGCTGGTACAGCGCACACGATAAAGAAACACCATCTTCAATGATGGGGCTTAAAAGCTGTCTGCTAAGTAGTCAGCAAAGTTAATAATTTTGTAAGAATCAGCTGTATCTAAGGCTGCGTTCTATATTCAGTCTGTATTTGGCAGAACAGAGCAGTGCCAGTCATTTGTTCATTCATTCATTCATTCATTCATTCATTCTCCAAACTGCTTATCCTGCTGTCAGGGTTGCGGGGATGCTGGAGCCTATCCCAGCAGTCATTGGGCGGCAGGCAGGGGGAACCCCGGACAGGCCACATGGCCATCATGTGTGCGTTAATTGTAAAGGGCATTCGTAAACTTTGTTGTGAAGATTTAACAAACCGGTAATCTCTATCAACAGATTATGTGTAGTATCTGTAGACATGGGACCGGATTTTGGTATTGGAAGCGTTCTGGTTTCTGTTCACGATGTTCTGAGTAGTATTGACCAATCACGTTTGAGTAGGCAGTGATTTCTACGGGACCACGTTTTGGTTGCATGTTGCACGCTTTGGTAACAGTCCATTTGGGGAGTGAGAGAGGTGGAGCGCATGGGCCGAAATGTCGTCTGGACATAAAACACCAACAAAACGTATCAATGTTTGTGTATTGTGTGGAGACACATTCGACTTGTGTCGACTACTTGTGAAACAATCCGGTTGTAGACGTCGTCTCTCAACTCCAAACCCATTCTCGCATCTCAAGTTGCTAATCCGACTGTAAACAATGACGGACGCACAGAAGAGGAAGTCTTCATAGGGAACAGAAACGAGCAGCCAGAAGCCTACATTGGAAGTCCCGAGATATTTGCCGTTGTCCTCAGAGGCTAAATCATCGTCAAATGAGTTAGCCTGTGGTCCCGAGTTTGACGCACTAGTGGCAAGGGACTGGTTTGACTGTAGGACACTGCTTCCTGTTTCCTTACCATTAAAATGCTTCCAAATTCCATTTTTTGAAAATTGGTGGCCCAGTGGTCAGCACTGTTCCCTCACAGCAACAAGGTCCTGGGTTCGAACCCCAGGCCGTCTCAGGTCCTTTCTGTGTGGAGTTTGCATGTTCTCCCCACGTCTGTGTCAGTTTCCTCCGGGTGCTCCGGTTTCCTCCCACCATCAAAAAGACATACATGTTAGAGTTAATACTCCCGTGTGTGCCCCTGAGCAAGGCAATGGAAAGAAGAAGTGGAGTTGGTCCCCGGGTGCTGCACAGCTGCCCACTGGTCCTACACAATAGGATGGGTCAAATGCAGAAGACAGGTTTCATTGTAAGAATATAATTTGTTGTAAGAACACAATGACAGAATCTTCTTTCTTCATAGTGTAACAGAGTACCGACTACGTGTGTGTAGAGTCGGACCCTTTAGTTGACTGGTTAGTATAGTCGCCCGTGGTACGGGGAACCCAGGTTCGATTCTCGGCTGCCCCCCGAATTCTCACTACACTGGTGGCAGCAGTGGGATCCGAACCCACGCCCCCGAAGAGACTGCAGTCAACGAGATGTAATATATTGTTGGCAATACAACAGAATATGTATGAAAGTTACTTAAATGATGTTGCTCCCAATCCAACTTACTTGATAATATGTAACAACTGCAAACTAATTCAGTTCTAAATCTGATAGTTGTGTGGCCTACGAGTGAAGGATTCTCTAAATTGGGACTTCATGTTTAACTGCGACGGGAGGGAAAAGATGTGGGAAAACTTGTTTTTTCATTTGCAAGTTCAACCGTTCAGCAAATTAATTCATGCATTTAACAGATATGTTAAAAGCTTCTCTGATGGTCTCCTAATCCCATCCCAGTCCCTCAAAACCACAGTAGGAAAAAAGAAAACAAAAAAGGCATATTTCAGTGGTAAAACGAGGTTAAACACAAGTTTACATCAGGGAAACACTACCCCCTTGTTAGTCATACGAGCCTGTGGTGAGCAATCCTCACATTTTAATGGAACAGAGGGATGCTGATAAAGGAAAAGAGGAAGGAAAAAAAATACACCCAGTGTTTGGAAGCACTCAGGAGAGGGACTCATAAAACGCTCGCGCAGAATCCAAACACTGGCTGCTGACTAATGAGAAACAAATGAATTCATTGAGATAAATTGTTCATTAGTGTTTGCTGTCGTAGTTTCGCTGGGATTTGAAAAGTTCAGTGCAATTTGTGTGTACAGAATTAATGGTTTCATCAGTCTAATTCTACCAGGAGGCATCATTATTTGTCGGCTGTAAGGTAACTCTGACAGACACAGTCTATCACCGCAGCGCCATCCTCTTCCCCAGTTAATACTTAGCCAGATTCATTTTTCTGATCAACTGGAATCAAGATCCAAGCCAAGCAGAGACTCGAGAGTCTTCCAGCGTGGTTTATGTATCTGAACACTATCTGACAGGCCATCTATTTTGCACTGCGTAATAGGGAAATAGTTATCCTTTGTGTTTCTGCGCTATAATAGTTGTTTTAAGAGACGGTGCCGATGCATATGGAGTCAGTCCCTTGTCTCTTACTTGAGAAAAAAAAGGCGGGCGGGGTCACACGTTTCCGTTTTAAAGACAGCAGGATGGATGACACAGGGAACTGGGACGAGTGCAGTCTTTAACATCACAACAGAGCCCCCCCCGTGTCACCTACTCAACTTCTTAGTGTGTGTCAAGTGGAAAAAGCCGACAGCTTGACAACTAGGCTTTCATCTCTTACCCCAAGTCTCTTCACAATCAACCACAAAAAAAAGAAAGAAAAAAGAACAATTCAGAGGCAGTTTTGACATCGTTAGGCAAGGCGAGGCTGCCGAGTGCTGAGATAAGGCTGTCTTTCTCGGTGCCCGCTAGTTAAACATAGCCCAGCAGCCTCTCACATCCCCATTTAGACATAAGTGTGTGTCACTTGGGAGGAGGTCGTACCGCTGACAGTGACGAGATGGGGTGGGTGGGGTTGGGAGGATGGATAGAGAGGGGGGGGGACAGGCATGCAGACATGCTGTCATTTCTTGTTAAGGTCATCTCGTTAAAGAATGAAATAAATAAACATGAAATGGAATGAGAGGGAGCGAAGTAGCGATGTGCTGCAGCAGCAGTAGCAGCACATTGAAGGCATGAGACACCTCTGCCTTTTCCCTTTTTTTTTGAGGGAAGAAATCAAGCGAGGGAGAGGGGATTGTCGCGATTGAGCTGTGAACCTGCACGACACAACTGCCTTCTTGCAGCTAATGATTCCTTACAGGAAATGGATCAGAGCTTGTAGGCTTGTCATGTGTCAAGGATCCACATACAGCAGCTCCGTCATCCGCGTACACCAGCCCAGCCCCATCTCTGCAAGTTGATCAAGTAGATATGGTGGCATGAGCCGAGCTGTGTGCGTGTGTGTGTGTGTGTGTGTGTGTGTGTGTGTGTGTGTGTGTGTGTGTGTGTGTGTGTGTGTGTGTGTGTGTGGATGTGGTGGCATGACACACCAGAAAAAAGAGGGAGGGACATGGCTCCAGCTAAAAACATTGATGGTTATTGATCATAGTCAGAAACACTGCCAATTGGAGATGAGAGACATAGAAAGAGAGAGAGTGAGAGGGAGAGAGAGAGAGTGAGAGGGAGAGAGAGAGAGATTTTTTAACTTTGGCATTGAGTGTTCAGCTGTCACTAAAGCACAGCTTGCCGAATTTTTGTTTTTCCAGGATGATGCACATATGCCAAGTGCGTGTGTGCGCGTGCACATACACAGACACCACGGCGTGAGAACTTTGTCGTCCTTACATGAAGAAATAAAAGTTTTCTCACCGTGCCCTTCTGCGCTCAGGGCAGAGAAAGTCCCAGTTGGTGCAGAGAAATAAGAAAACAATCAAATGTGTGTTCAGTAGTTTCTCTCCAATGGTCTTTTTGGAACATCTGTTGGATTCGCTACATGATGATCACCGGCAACATATCCAGATGGAAAGGAGAGAAAAGAAATAATAAATCAGAGCGTTCAGCTGTGAACAAAATACGGTATTGAAGGTATTGCTGATTTGTGTCATAATTGAATGTTTATATTTCACATTGTCAGAGCTCTAAGCAGTAGGAGGAACATGGGGAGGCAAGGGCTATCGATCTATCGATCTATCAATCTATCTATCTATCTGGCTATCAATCTATCCATCTATCTATCCATCTATCTATCTAGTGATTTAACTTTTGAATAGACTCAGTGTATGTTTCTACTGCTACTACTACTTTTAGCTGCTCCCATTAGGGGTCGCCACAGCGGATCATCTGTTTCCATTTCTTCCTGTCCTCTTCATCTTCTTCTGTCACACCAGCCACCTGCATGTCCTCCCTCACCACATCCATAAACCTCCTCTTTGGCCTTCCTCTTCTCCTCTTCCCTGGCAGCTCCATATTCAGCATCCTTCTCCCAATATACCCAGCATCTCTCCTCCACACATGTCCAAACCATCTCAATCTTGTCTCTCTTGCTTTGTCTCCAACCTGAGCTGTCCCGCTAATATACTCATTCCTAATCCTGTCCTTCTTCTTGACTCCCAATGGAAAATCTTAGCATCTTCAACTCTGCCACCTCCAGCTCCACCTCCTGTCTTTTCATCAGTGCCACTGTCTCCAAACCATACAACATAGCTGGTCTCACTACAATTTCAATGACTAACGATCTCAGTTAATTCTCTGATATATGAAGGGAAACTGCCACAAAGTAAAGGTGCAGCTGATGCTATTGCTTCATTGGTATTGCAGGATTTGGACCTGCCAAGAGTGTTTTGTGAAATTCATGACCATATTTCTGACTACAGTTGGTGACAATCACATCAGTTGATCAGCAGTGGTGTGATGTGGGGACATTTTTTGAGGAGGCCAAGTGAGTCAAGACCTCTAATGTATATATCTATATATCTATAGATATATACACTGCTCAAAAAATAAAGGGAACACCTAAAAACACAATATAGACCTCGATGAATGAAATATTTCAGCTGAAAATCTTTATTTATTAGACAGAGGAATGTGTTTAAAGCAAAATAACCTAAGAATGATCAATGGAAATCAAAATCATTAGCCCATTAAGGTCTGGATTCAGAATCATACTCAAAATCAAAGTGGAAAATGAGAACATAGGCTGATCCAACTTCTGTGGAAATTCTTCAAGACGATTCAAAATGAGGCTCAGTAGTGTGTGTGGCCTCCACGTGCCTGTATGCACGCCCTACAACGTCTGGGCATGCTCCTGATGAGACGACGGATGGTCTCCTGAGGGATCTCCTCCCAGACCTGGATCAGGGCATCGGTCAACTCCTGGACAGTCTGTGGTGCGACATTGTGTTGGCGGATGGTACGAGACATGATGTCCCAGAGGTGCTCGATTGGATTCAGGTCTGGGGAACGTGCAGGCCAGTCCATAGCATCAATGCCCTCGACATACAGGAACTGCTGACACACTCTGGCCACATGAGGACGAGCATTGTCATGCATGAGCAGGAACCCAGGGCCCACTGCACCAGCATATGGTCTGACAATGGGTCTGAGGATCTCATCCCGGTACCTAATGGCAGTCATGGTACCTCTGGCTAGCACGTAGAGGTCTGTGCGGCCCTCCAAGGATATGCCTCCCCAGACCATCACTGACCCACCACCAAACCGGTCATGCTGGAGGATGTTGCAGGCAGCAGAACGTTCTCCACAGCGTCTCCAGACTCTCTCACGTCTGTCACATGTGTTCAGTGTGAACCTGCTCTCATCTGTGAAGAGCACAGGGCGCCAATGGCGAATCTGCCAACCAAGATGTTCTCTGGCAAAGGTCAATCGGGCTGCACGGTGTTGGGCTGTGAGCACAGGCCCCAATTGTGGACGTCGGGCCCTCATACCATCCTCATGCAGGTTTCTCACTGTTTGAGCAGAAACCTGCACATTAGTGGCCTGTTGAAGGTCGTTTTGTAGGGCTCCGGCAGTGCTCCTCCTGTTCCTCCTCGCACAAAGGACCAGATAGCGGTCCTGCTGCGGGGTTGTTGTCCTCCTGCGGCCCCCTCCACGTCTCCTGGTGTACTGGCCTGTCTCCTGGTACCTCCTCTATGCTCTGGACACTGTGCTGGGAGACACATCAAATCTTCTTGCCACAGCACGCATTGATGTGCCATCCTGGATGAGCTGCACTACCTGAGCAACTTCTGTAGGTTGCAGATACCGCCTCATGCCACCTCTAGTGGTGAGGGCACTAGCAAAATGAAAAACTAACCAAAGATCGGCCAGAAAAGATGAGGACAGGCAAATGGTCTGTGGCCACCACCTGCAAATCCAATCCTTGTATAGGGGTTGTCTTGCAAATTGTCTAATTTCCACCCGGTGGAAATTAGACAATTTACCAACAGGTGAAATTGATTCACAAATCAGTGTTGCTTCCTAACTAGACAGGTTGATATCGCAAAAGTGTGATTGACTTGGAGCTACATTGCATTGCTTATGTGTTCCCTTTATTTTTTTGAGCAGTGTTTATATATATTTAACAGCCAATGTAATGTAACCCGATGAGATATTAGAGCGTCCTGTATTTTACACAAAATTGTATTATACAGATGCAGGACTTGCACATTCTAGTTAGTATCTACCTTTTTGCTGTACAAAATACAGGCTATTCAATATTGCCTAGTTACTCTGATGCACAGTACAGATTTGATAATGAAACCCCTCACCCTCTCCAGCCACAATACACAACTAACTGCACTCCCTCCCAGCCACTCTCCCCTCCCCGCGGAACCCCCACCTGCACTCAGGATCTGTGTTGAGGACATGCACCAGCTCTTCCAGAGACAGAAGATCAGGAAGGCACCGGGTCTGGATGGCACACCATGTCACCCTCCTGTCTTAAAGTCTGTGCTGACCAGCTGGCCCCCATTTTCACACTGATCTTCAAAGGATCACTGGAGCTGTGTGAAGTCCCTTTCTGCTTCAAGAGCTCCACTATAATCCCGGTCCCTAAGAAACCCCGTATCACAGGATTAAATGACTACAGGCTCATTGCCCTAATGCCTGTGGTCATGAAATCCTTCAAGAGACTGATGTTGGCCCACCTGAAAGAAATCACAGGCCCCCAACTTGACCCCCTGCAGTTTGCCTACCGAGCAAACAGGTCATTGGATGATGCAGTCAACATGGGATTACATTACATCTTCCAACACCTCGACGCCCTAGGGACATACGCAAGGGTCCTGTTTGTGGACTTCAGCTCAGCATTCAACACCATCATCCCAGATATCCTCATTCATTCATTCATTCATTCATTCATTCATTCATTCATTCATTCATTCATTCATTCATTCATTCATTCATTCATTCATTCATTCATCTTCAGCCACTTCTCCAGGGTTGGGTCACAGTGGCAGCAAGCTAAGTAGGACACTCCAGACGTCCCTCTCCCCAGCAACGCCCTCCAGCTCCTCCTGAGGGATCCCAAGGTGTTCTCAGGCCAGATTGGACATGTAGTCCCTCCAGCGAGTTCTGGGTCTACCCTGGGGACTCTTCCCAGTTGGCCGTGCCCAGAAAACCTCCAAAGGAAGGCGCCCAGGAGGCATCCTAATCAGATGCCCGAACCACTTCAACTGGCTCCTTTCAACACGAAGGAGCAGTGGCTCTACTCTGAGCTCCCTCTGGATGTCCAAGCTCCTCACCCTATCTCTAAGGCTGAGCCCAGACACCCTTCAGAGGAAACTCATTTCAGCTGCTTGTATCTGCGATCTCACCCTTTTGGTCACGGCCCAAAGCTCATGACCATAGATGAGGGTTGGAACAAATTGACTGCTAAATTGAGAGCTTTGCCTTTCGGCTAAGCTTCCTCTTCACCACAATGGTCTGGTACAACATCCGCATTACTGCTGATGCTGCACCAATCCACCTGTCAATCTCCCACTCCATCCTACCCTCACTTGTTAACTCGTTCACTTGAGGCAACAGCTCATCGCCAACCCGGAGGGAGCAATCCACTATTTTCCGTTAGAGAACCATGGCCTCAGACTTGGAGGTGCTGACTCTCATCCCGGCCATTTCACACTTAGCTGCAAACCGCCCCAGTGCACGCTGGAGGTCGCGTTCTCTACTCTACTCTCTAGTCTACTCTTCTCCCTCTACACAAATGAATGCACCTCAGGTGACCCGTCTGTTAAACTCCTGAAGTCTGCGGATGACACAACCATCATTGGCCTTATCCGGGATGGCGACGAGCCCTCTGGTGCGGCCATAACAACCTGGATCTGAACATGCACGAAACAGTAATGATGACAGTGGACTTCAGGAGGAGCCCCACCAACACTGCCCCCCCTTACCATACTCAACAGCACAGTGTTTATGGTGAAGACCTACAGATTTCTGGGTTCCAGAATGTCTTAGGACCTAAGGTGGGCATCCAACATAGACACAGTCACCAAAAAGGCCCAGCAGAGGATGTACTTTCTCCACCAGCTCAAGAAGTTCAACCTACCTCAGGAACTGTTGATTCACTTCTACACTGCAATAACCCAGTCTGTCCTCTGGACATCCATCACTGTCTGGTTTGGTTCGGTCACCAAACTGGACAGGGACAGACTACAACCAACAGTTAGGTCTGCAGAGAAAATCATTGGTGCCAACCTGCCTTCCATTCAGGACCTATAAATCTCCAGACTCAGGAAATGGGCAGGGAACATCACTGCAGACCCATCACTCCCTGGTCACAACCTGTTCCAACTCCCTCCTTCTGGCAGGGCTATAGAGCATTGTACCCCAAAACAACCAGATATAAAAACAGTTTCTTTTTTGTGGGCTGGCAACATCACTGCAGACCCATCACTCCCTGGTCACAACCTGTTCCAACTCCCCCCTTCTGGCAGGGCTATAGAGCACTGTACCCCAAAACAACCAGATATAAAAACAGTTTCTTTTTGTGGGCTGTCATTCAAATGAACGCTTAACACTGTCAAATAAATCCACCCATTTTGTATATCCTGTACTGTACATTGTACGCTCTGTCATGTCCATCTACCTCAGGCATGTATGTAAGTAACCTGCTAACATCTATTTCAGTATCTGAAAAATTCTCTGCACCATTGCACTTGATCACCAATTATTTTGCCTGTATAAGTCAATCCTTGTGTATAGTATATCTGAAGAGTGTTGTGTTGTAGTGTTGTTTATTCTATGTTAATTATATTGAGAGAGCCACGAAACCGGAGTAAAATTCCATGTATGTGCAAACCTACATGGCCAATAAACTTGATTCTGAATATAAGAACCATTCATTTACAAACTCAATCAGATGACGTTTAAAGTTTTACTTTCATATCATGAAGTATCAGTAGGCTACATGTATCAAACGCATGACTTACAAACCCCGTTGTATGTGCTTGACATACACAAATATTTTCTATACTTATTGTTTAAAACTCGGCTAAATGTTCATTATACAACGTGACCTAAAAAGCTAACAACCGAGTACCAGAACTGCAGAGGCTATAAACAATCCTCATCTCATCCAAACACGTAACCTGGCCCTATGGGTGTTGTCTGTGGTGCTTATTTTCTGTGTAAACAAAAGTGATAAAAAAAAAATAAAAAAAAATTTCAGTGGACTAACACATGCAGCTAAATCCAGTCAAGCCTGGCACAATACATCTAATCAATATAACCACATCAAAAACTGCACACATAGCTATTGGCAGTTCTGTCAACAGTAAAGCCATAGAGAGAGAAGGGGATGTGCATTTCACTCACCCTATTTGAAGAGGAAGGCCACTCTCCTGTCTTTCATGGTGATAAATGGTGGCCAAAAAGTCAGTTTTGGCATTGGCCTACAGCCAGTCTTAATTTTAAGTTGCCGCTGCAGTGGTAGTTTGGTAAAGTTTTTTTTTTTTTTTACTAAAATCTCCAGATCTCCACCCTTCATAACTGCATACCACTAATGGTGGTATGCAGTGGTGACATAAAAAAAAAATTAACGGTTAAATCTCCTGTTTTTTTCATTTCGATGCTGTTGATAACATGCTATGATTTGATTGGTGTGAGGCCAAATGGCGGCTGGCTTCCCTTGGTTTTTCTTGGCATCGGTCCAGTCCGTCCTGACTGATCAGTTTGGCAGTGGCATAACGGTAGCCTCATCTGATTGGTTAAACCTTCATTTTATTTTTTAAGCAAGGGAAGCCAACTCCGGCCTGGCCTCCTCATGGAGTCGTCTACGGTAGGAGTGCAATACCTTGTTACACCACACACGTTGACTGAAATTCACCACATGTTACCATTTAGCGGGGCGCTGATTCACTTATTATAAAATACTCAACGAGAAATAGGGACGAGATGGCAGCAACAGCACAGAATTGCCGAAACTATTAAACAAAGTGTTTTTTTGTTAAAATGGCAGCTGCAGTCTGGAAAAACAACAACAAAAAAACACGGGAAGTCCGGCTTCCCTTGGCCATCCGGGAGAGAACGGTGCTGTTGATCAATGGCGGCTGATACATGTTTCTCCAGTGAGTCTTTACAAAAAAATCAAGCAAACATGTGCCAAGGTATCATGCCAGTGTATTTGTGACTGTTACTTTACTTATATCCTCTTATTGATGTCTGTGTTTTTACTTGGTTTGATTGTAATCATTTTAATCTCTCTGTAAAGCACTTTGGTCAACATTTGTTTGTAATTGTGCTCTATAAATAAACTGAATTGACTTGACTAATTAAATGAAAAGGCCTTTATTTGTATTTGAGGAGCTGAAATTACATTTGTTATGTCTTTGTGCATGCTCAATAATCCAGTAAAGGAAATCACAGAAAGTTGAATCAGTTCATCGGGATACAACATTTATTGACAGATGCATTTAATTACTCATCTAAGTGACCTCTTCAGTCTCAACTGACTGCAGGTATCCCCACCCTTATAAACAATACAGTGCCATAATGACCAAAAGCAACGATTGGTTTCATATACAAACTGCATATGAAATATGGGGATACCTGCAGTCAGTTGAGACTGAAGAGGTCACTTAGATGAGTGATGAAACGTAAGATGCCAGCATTTTATTCCGGCAACTAGATTTTTTCCTGACTGGAACACTACACCATTGATATCTATTGAATAGCCCTGCATGTGCAAAACTGATGCTGAAGCGGTACCTCCAGCATCGTAGTTTGAAGTGTAAGGCCACTGACCAAGCTGGTGTATTTGACGAGTTGGGAATGAGAACGTGTTGGCTTATCCAAAACGTATGGAGACCCATCTCCCCACAGCTCCATCACTCCGTCTTGCCACTATCAATATCTCCTGGGAGCTTTTATCAATCCCCCTCTTTTTTTCCCTCCCAAGGGATGTATGTCAATACGGCTTCGTCCAAAGCCTTGCGACGAGTGGAGGGGAGAGGGAACAGCGATCAATTTCAGATATGGCCAGAAGCACAGGGTTTACCAACAAAAGAGATTTCATGCGCTGTTAAAGCTATTGAGCGGCCAGTGGATTAGCCCACACTTCACATTAACCCTGCAACTCGATGACAAAGTCCCACTTAACGAATATTCTGCAACCTACACCATGTGGGCCCACTTATGCTCCAATAGCATTAGTGATAATTGAGACACTTCAGAGGCGACAAACACTTGCATTTAGAGAACACAGATGTTTAACGCGGGGTAATCCAAATATATCGAAGCACGCCGCATATGTTGACGTGTCCTCACATGCGTCAGCACCATATGGCTGAGGTCACTAACGGGGCAGGGATAAGAACACTTGTAACTGAAAGACACGCTAAGTGCTGGCGGTTAGCTTTTCCAAGCTTGCTGTGATTTCAGGCCACAGCGAGGCTTATGCAGTGTTCTCATTGGGAGCATATCCTTGCCTATACATTGTCTGTATGTAGAAAAACTCTGCTCGCTTACCTCTCCTGTGACCAATTCTTTTTTTTTAAACTTTTTTTTCCCATCACAGTTGTAAACTTTGTACTGTCAAGTAAAAAAAAAAAGAAAAAAGAACATCACTGGCCAAAATCTATAGACCAGGGGATATGGATCCACATAATTGGATTTTTCTGACTGAAGTAGGAACTAATTATCTGAACACTGCCCACACATTAAATACATCTGTCACAAGATACTCTTCTCCCTGTAGATATTTCACTGAGAGGAGATGGAGAGCAAAGAGAGAGAGAGAGAGAGAAAGAGAGAGATATGAGGTGGGGGGGATGGAGACAAGGGGAGAGGCACGGCTAGAAAGGTAAAGAAAAACCAACGATATTTGAATGAATAAATCTGACTGATACGACACATAATATGTTTTTTCCTTTTTGATTTTTTCCCCCCTTTTTCTCCCCAATTGTATCCATCCAATTACCCCACTCTTCCGAGCCGTCCTGGTCACTGCTCCAACCCCTCTGCCGATCCGGGGAGGCTGCTGCAGACTACCACATGCCTCCTCCGATACATGTGGAGATGCCAGCCACTTCCTTTCACCTGACAGTGAGGAGTTTCACAAGGGGGACATGGGAGGAACATGCTATTCCCCCCCCACGAACATGTGCCCCAACTGAGCAGAGGAGGTGCCAGTGCAGCGACCAGGACACATATCCATATCCAGCTTCCCACCCGCAGACACGGCCAATTGTGTCTGTAGGGACACACGACCAAGCCGGAGGCAACATCAGGATTCAAACCAGCGATCCCTGTGTTGGTAGGCAATGGAATAGACCGCCACCCAGATGCCCCACATAATATATGTTTGAGTTAATGAAGGCTAAGTTACACCTACTGCAGCATCGCTAATGAAATGTGAAATGGACATCGCTGCTTTTTGTTTGCTTTTTTTGTTTTTTTAAACGAAGCACTTAAATAGTTTCAAATGAATTCCTCCCATTTGGCGGTACAGCACTCACAAGAAAGAGAAAACAATTCTTGCTCTGTTTTCAGGGCACATCATCATCCATCTCCACTGTGCTACAATCAAGACTGACTGTGTAATTTGTTTGCTGACAGCATTTGTTTGCTTAATCTGATGTTCCTCCGGAAATATAAAGCAGGGCGGAGTGGGAGGGGGGGGTAGAAGTGGCTGTTGTAGAGGTTTAACTCGAAAGACTGTCAGCAACTCGACGTCGCCTTTATCTCGTGTTTCTCTGCCTTTTCCTGCACCTTGTTTTGTCTACCACTTTCCATTCAGGGTTCGGCGACAAAACTGCAGCGTGATCACAACAGAGAATACATACATACATACATACATATATACATACATACATATATACATACACACACACACACACACACACACACACATATATATATATCATGTGCTGCATATTGAATGTCAGCATTATTATTTGCAGAGACTCTCTCTTCTCCAAACTCATTATTCATGCGCTCATTGTTAAAAGATCCCAGTCTGACTGAAGGGCCTGCAACACATTTTGTTAGGTATAATTACAGTGACGCTTGGCCCTGCAGCGCATAGGCATTTATGATTACATTTAGTGGTACATTAGAATTGCAATCGCACAAACACCTCTAATCATGCTTTAAATGTTTTTGCTCACCTTTTTTATTGATGAGGAATCCGAAGTTAATGCATGCATATAATCAGCGGTAATAACCTCTCTGCATATTCATTTCTTTGACACCCGTGCCACGACCAATACTGATTTAAAAACCAGGATTTGATTTGAAAGTATGTACGCGCAATCTGTATGTGAGTCGCAACAAAAGCCGCCCCAAATTATTTGCCTTTTCTCTGATTTATTTTGTTGGTTCAGAGCAATGGAAACAACGGCGTGGTCTTGAATACAAACTCAGATAACTCGGATAACTATTGTTTTAGTGAACTGCAGCTTCCTGCATTTGATGACCTACAGCATCTTACGTGCCCCCTTTCCGTTTACTTGTTGCTTGCTATAGGAATCCCATCGTCTTAGGAGACGGCATACTAATTAACTTGTGAGATGTGTGCGTGTCTATCCGGCTTTCTAAAGCAAAAAAAACAAAAAAACAAACCCAAAACAAAACACAATTTTCTCCAGGATCCTCATCCTAACCTTGAGATTAGAGACACTTCTGATCTGTGCTTAAACACAGATTTGTGAGAATCCCGCCATCTACAACATGATGGGGAAAAAAATGAAGTGATTAGCGCAACTCAGAAATCTCATTATGCTGCCATGACAGAGGCAGCTGTGTTGGAATAGCACCGTCTTGCCTCAGTGCACACGCAAACAGACACACACACACTGACAAACACAACAACACACATGCATGTGCATGTATGCACCCTGAGCGGGAACATCTATATATAAGCAGAAGCATGCACGTATAAGTACGAGGGGGAATAAATCTGGTCTGACAAACTTCTTTTTTGATTTTTGTCTACAACCCACCATAGAAGAAAACAACCCTAACCCAACAGAACAACATATCTAATATGTGCACTCTGAATACACATACACAGTAAGTCTCCTTTGAATTTCAGCCTGGTTGAATGGCTCACTGGAATTATATATCACATGGTTTTCCACTTTTATTTATTCATATTGATCTACTTGTCCATCCATCCATTAGCCAAACTGCTTATCCTGCTCTCAGTGTCACGGGGACACTGGAGCCTATCCCAGCAGACATTGAACGGCAGGGGGGGGGGGGCACCCTGGACAGGCTTCCAGTCCATCACAGGG